>NW_027129287.1:65000-72500 GCF_037325665.1 Littorina saxatilis
ATTCTTTGGTCAGGTAGCAGTCAATGGACACTACCACTGTGCAATCAAGAAGAGAAAAGACACTTTTTTAGTTTATAAATGCAATCAAGTGCATACAAGCGATTTTCCCCGTCATTGGTTAAAAATAAAAATAAATTAGTTATTCAATCAATCAATAAATAAAATAAAAAACACTTTTGAGTTGATGAATTATGAAGATTATGAAATCCATTTTCCCCGTCAGTAAATACATAAATAAATACATAAATGATCAATAAAGTTTGCCCCCACAGATATTGTATTACTCATTGTGCGTCAATTTAAAATGTCATTCCCATGCATCTTTATGCTTTTTATCCTACATACGTGAGAGAGACACTCGTGAGATAATAATCGTTCAAATCACACGTGTGTATATCATGTAAATAAGGTCTTGTCAAGCAAGTCAGGCAGGGACCTGTTTTTCCACTGCTTATGATGCCAAAGTCACCGAGACAAACGTCATTATAGAAAAAAAATGTGCGCTCGCTAATTACCCTCGATGAATGTTCAGAACTAGCACGTCACGCCACACTTTCAGAGGGACGTTTCTTTACTTTGACGTAATAGGTTGCACGAGGCTTTAGAAGAGATTGAGGTTCCAAAACAAGCGTCTTCAATTTAGCTGCCTTGACTGTAGGACATTTTCAGTAAAATACACGTAATTACAGTATGTAGAATAAACAGAACACTACATGGCTTGTTGTGTCGTACCAGATTTACACTCGTTGCTTTTTCAAATAGAGAACAGCTCGCTTTCGCTCGCAGTTCGATATTTAAAAAAAACAACTCGTGTAAATCTGGTACGACACAGCAAGACATGTAGTATTCTCTATAAACATGCCTGTTTTGGCTACTTGGCACATTTGTGGCATGATTATTTCTTTCAGTCGTCGTATAACTCGGTTAACACTAGCTTCATCCTCAATGGGGAATAATGTAAAGCATTAAGACAGTTATATAACAACAAATATGGGTTGGAGCATCCTGCATGCAACTGAGGTCAAACAACAACAACAACAACAAAAACACAAAACAAAACAAACAGCTATATAAAGTTACATGAACGGGATAGGTAATTGATAGTTCTTTCTGTCTGTATCAAAAGTGGCTGAATTTTGCCTATTGTAAACTTTAACAGTTGTTTTCATTCGACATTTAGGTTTTTGTCGGGTCTGATTTTTGGGGGTCTCCTTTTAGTGTTTGTCAACACGACCCGTGTAAAATAATTCACCAATTAGATAGGTGTGCCAGATAACTGAAACAAGCATTTTGTTGTTGTTAAAAGGATGTTTGAAAAACATTTTGAAATACAAAGAGTTGTGTATTTGTCTATGTTTTGTGGGTTTTGTTGTTTTTACTTGCTCGCCGTGTTTTTGTGTGTGTGTGCGCGCGCGTGTGTGTGTGTGTGTGTGTGTGTGTGTGTCTGTGTGTGTCTGTGTCTGTGTGTGTGTGTGTGTGTGTGTGTCTGTGTCTGTGTCTGTGTCTGTGTCTGTGTGCGTGTGTGTGTGTCTGTGTGTGTCTGTGTGTCTGTGTGCGTGTGTGTGTGTGTGTGTGCGCGCGCATATGCGTGGCGCACGCGTGTTTGTGTGTGTGTGTGTGGGTGTGTGTGTATGTGTGTGTGTGTTTGTGTGTGTGTGTGTGTGTGTGTGTGAGAAGAAGAAGATAAGAAAAAGGAGAAGAAGAAAAAACCAAAACAAGAACAAGAACAAGACCGAAAAGAATAAGATGAAGGCACACTTGTGAAGGATACTGAAGCAGAACTCATACCTTTAAAAAAAAGATAGAGAACGAAAGGACACAACAAAGTCATTGGCAAAGGTAAGGGTCAGAAAGCGGTGACAAAAATGTGTTCTTACACCCAAACCAATATAAATGCATTACTCACCCGACAGAAAGACGACAACTCTGATGAATCCAAACATTTTGTATTTAGTTCGGACAGTGAAGCATGTACTCCTTGCTGGCTTGAATTTTAAGACAAGATATCTACCCCAGACAAGATATTCACCAAACTTACTCGCCGACTCTGCACGTTCTTGCAAACTACACTGCCCTTTTAGTTTTACTGCCCAAATCTCTGGGCAGTCCACTGATATATACTTACAACTACCGAGCAGACCTTAATTACTATTTCGCTTGTAGGTACAGCCCTAGAGTGTACTGGGAGTTGTCAAAGACATGTCAAAAGGAAAGAGCTAAGGTACTAAGTGACGGCATCCATTTTGAATTGACACGCGAAAGGAAATGAGAGGGAGGCTGAGTGGTTGCTGGGTTAAGAAGGGTTTTGACCATCTCCCTGAAAATGAGTGGTTAATCTTGTTCTATCAATGGCTTGGTGGCGTAAAACCGGATTTGTTGCTACAATGTTCAGTGTTGGATTGTTTAAATCTCTGAAAGGAAAGGACCTAATACAAGAATGTTGCTGAACGCAAAACTACGGCGTGATACAGGAAAGAAACGTTCAAACTGGACATCACACATATCTTTTTGGAAAATAAATTATTCAAATACAATGAATTAACAGCTACAGATTAAATAATTCTCCTTGCGAACTTTTGTAGACCTAGCCCTTTGAATTTAAGAACGGCAGACTGTATGAATTCTTCCATTCAAAGTTCCATGCTTCACAATTCCACAGAATGTATAATTACCTTTCAAAATTACTAATGAACGTAATTAACCATAAATGATACAAATTGATATGACGTACCTAGCGAAATGTTGAAAGAAATCAACCTACAAATACAACAAGAAAATGTTGTGTCTAACTGTTTCTTCAGAAAGAAACAATAAAGGGGGTTTAGGGTTAGGGGAAACTAGGGTCAGGGTTAGGGAAGGTTACCTTACTCTAACCCTAACCCTAACCCTAACCCTAACCTAACCCTAACCCTTTTCTGTTTATTTTTTGTTTGTGTGTCATCTGTCTTATAAACGTTACGTTTCATGACAATAAAGAGTAGTTCATTGTATATATATTACCCAATATTGACGGACTGTGTGATGATATCTTCTGCTATGGTCTGTTGAGACAGTGATATCAAAATCGAGACCGGTCGAGATTTTGATATCACTGTCGAAACAGACCAATAGCAGAAGATATCATCACACAGTCAGTCAATGTTAGATATATTGCTAATTCTCTGGACATCTTGTATTTACTGTAAAGAAATTACAAAGGTATTTGTCTCAGTTTTGGCTGTTCCATATCCCTCCCTCTGATTATTATTTCTTTTTGTTCACTCTTTTCTTGTCCTTTTCAGTATTTAAAAAAGTTTTTTCTTTCAAAAAGTCTTTAGTCACTTGCTCAACTAAATTCTGGGATATTTACATTTTCATATCTATTGTTTTGTTTTTAAATTTAGGTGTTTTTGTTTTTGAAGTGGGGAAGCAAGAAAGAGGTCGTCGATATCACTTTTGCACTGAGGTCAGTTTTGCCCATTTGACCAATGGAAATGCACGTAACATATTACATTATTAATTGAGCGACTTCGCGACGTCTACTTCACGAACTTCGCTGCACGAAGCTTTTGCATTGAATTTTCGGTCACAAAAATCTTCCCTAAAAATCTTCGCAACGTTTAGCTCAACTGAGAAGAGCTTTTACGACAAACGGTTCACACTCAAAGACAAAGTCAGTAGAATCTCAGTGGAAAGTGAATGACGAGAGAGGAGCTGTTGTTTGAATGGGTGACCCGTATCGGGCATGTGCCACCCCGTCAAACACGCTCTGTGAAATTAACAGCTTGTCTGTGAACACGATTCTGCTCCGACCACAGGTATTTGGGTGAAACGTCTGCCACGCACAATTTCACTCGCGGAATAGTTGGAAAGAATGTGACAGACACCAGTATAGGTTGTGGAAAACCGGTAAGCAACGTTACCATACTTTTGCAATAGTGTTGAAATATTTGTGAACCTATATAGACAAACTTAAACTCATCCCTGCAAAATCCAACCGTAAGTATCCGCAAAAACATTTTGTGGACCACAGACATAAAAGACTTTTAAACCCTGTTCAACACAGCTAAATATTGCAGACATATGTATTAGGTCATCAGCACGGTTGGAAAGCAAATTCCAGAAACAAAACTGGGAATATTTCATTTCAGTTGGGGAAAAGACCCCGAGGAATGGGCCTACCAGCGTAGCATCTTGCTAATTGCATTTCGGTTTGAGAAGTGCATTTATATACACTGACCAGAGACTATCCGTTTCTGACTCGTATTTGGCGGGATTTATGTCTTTATGTTGTTAATTTGTATTCGTTGACTAATATAGAGATTAGACCAAAACATAAAATGTTTGTTTCAGATGACAAGGAGAAAAAGGTCAGTTACGTTTGATGTTTTTCATTTTGTTTTCTGGAAATCCAAACCAAAGAGACTGCCAACGTTCCAAAATTCAGAATAAAAAAACCAAGAAAGGTAGGTTGTTGGAACTTACATTTCTTTTTTTTCTTTTTTGAGTTTTGTTTTTTATTTACTCAAGCGCGTGTGTCTTTTTATTGGCCGGAAATGGTGCGAGTTGTGTCCCCTGGATGTCAGAGGAGAGCAACTTTCCTTCTAAAGTCTGCAAAATCAAGTTTTGTAATTTTAAAAATAAATAGTTTTGAAGAGTCAAAACGACGATACTGAACGACCGTGAATATGTTAATTGTTGTATTTAACTCATTGTATGAGATATTGTTAATTGTTGTTATTTATTTGAATAAAATTGTTTGAAAAAAAAAAAAAACGACCGTGAATATGATTATTGAATACTGGCCGAAATAGGGCTGAGTTAGACTATCCAATGAGATTTCCCGAATTCTCCCACTTGTTTATCACTGAGAATAGTAATATATTCGCCTCCTCCTCTCTTGTTTCCAAGGCAACGCAAACGAACAGGGCACGGTTGGCCTAGTGGTAAGGCGTCCGCCAGCGTGATCGGGAGGTCGTGGGTTCGAACCCCGGCCGGGTCATACCTAAGACTTTAAAATTGGCAATCTAGTGGCTGCTCCGCCTGGCGTCTGGCATTATGGGGTTAGTGCTAGGACTGGTTGGTCCGGTGTCAGAATAATGTGACTGGGTGAGACATGACGCCTGTGCTGCGACTTCTGTCTTGTGTTTGGCGCACGTTATATGTCAAAGCAGCACCGCCCTGATATGGCCCTTCGTGGTCGGCTGGGCGTTAAGCAAACAAACAAACAAGAAGCAAACGAACAGTGGGTACACGGCAGTAGCGACCACAGCCGTGAAAAAGGACACCAGCAAAAATGAGCGCCACCACTCGACTTTTTTGTAACACACACAAACGTGGACTAACATTCATTTGTTTCTGTTAGTATATGGGGGTGGACATTTCTGGTGGTAAAGGATGGATAAGGCTGTCCTTTTTCGCCCTGTTGTGAGTCTTGCCTTTGTCTATAACTTCCTCCCTTTTTTGTTCGAGTCAACT
This sequence comes from Littorina saxatilis, assembly GCF_037325665.1. Taxonomy (NCBI): domain Eukaryota; kingdom Metazoa; phylum Mollusca; class Gastropoda; order Littorinimorpha; family Littorinidae; genus Littorina; species Littorina saxatilis. Next base: position 70,458 of record NW_027129287.1, read on the forward strand.
GTGGTATTTTCCTGTTACGGCCGCTAGGGGGATTTACTCCATCCGTTCATTGCTTGTCGCGGAGTTGAGGTATGTTAAGCTAGTCTGTGTCATTTTTCACTCTTCCTAAAAAGCTAAAATTACCTGGGTGGAATATGGTCGCTGTTCGTGTATGAATACAAGAGAATCCTAATTAGCATACAGACAAACAGATAGACAAACAGACACACAAACACACACAGAAACACCTACATACACAAACACACTCAAACACTCCCACACACACACACACACACACACACACACACACACACAAACACACACACACACACACACACACACACACACACACAAACGCACACAAACGCACACACACACACACAAACACACTTTTTGAAGTCTGCAAAAAATGTTGTTCTTTGTTGATTTTTTAATTGTATGCTAAATACGTCCACTAATAAGGATAACAAGCTTTACACAAAGCCTTTGCGATTTTCGTTGTCCGAAGAATGGATAACACAATCGCACAGGTACATTACAACTCTCTGGTGCATAATGTGGTCCCCTTTGTCAGGATACACTCAAAATAACATCTCACACAATAAAAATTGTCTTTTAATGATGTCTTATTGTTTCAGTCTGGTTATTGCACGAGAATGATTGATGAATTGATACAAAACTGGAGAGATTCACGACAGCAATACTTCCTTCTCTTTTTCTTACAAACACTTTAAACGCATACAATCAGGAATTCGATAATATTTAATCAGGGATACAAAGATCAGAGTAAAGAAACACTGGCAAAATCCTGCTAAGGCCAACAACAAAATAGGTGTGGTTAAGGTAACATAGCCCCACAAAATAGGGTACGAAGGTAGGTAATCACTTTTTTTTAAACTTTTTTTTCTAATGTGTACAAATTAAACCTACATGACAGGGAAATAAGTGTGCGACTCGAGCGCTTTCGCTTTCATTGCGTTTTCTGCACTCGGGGTTTTTTTGTTTTTTTTGTTTTTTTTGACTAATGTAATAAAAAGTTATAGGGTTGGCCCCTAAAAATAGGGTAGGTCGGGTTACCGTAACCACACCTATTTTTTTTTTTTTTAGGCCTAATGCAAAACAAAAAAAAAGGGATAACAATGCTTGAAGAACACAAAATACACATACAAATAAACAACAACACCATTGACAACAACCACGTCAACGACTACAACTGTACGACATTAAACTTAACATGACGTCAGTCAGACAAGGTTTTAAGGAAAATGTGTAATAATCTCACTTCAATCAAGCACACATATAAAAAGGTATAATCATAAAGTCATCACTTTATCAGTTTTAATAACAATATTTTTATCTGTACAACATAAATATTGCCTGTTTTCCTTTCTGAAGGAAACTGAAATGAAAAAAATGAACAGCCTCAACATTAGATGCATGTAGGCTTTTGCATGGGTTACGAGCAGTCTTCAACTTAAACAAACGCCACAAATAAACAACATATCTGCTTCCTGTAGAGAATGATAACCTTAATAAAAAATAATAAAAAAATAATAAAAAATCTAATTGTACTATTTAGCCTAGACGATGACAATTACAGTCGTTTTCATTTTAACTGTTATTTTTGGTATCATCGTAATTGTTAATTTTGCACTGATAGCAGACACACTGTGTTATGCGATACAAAGTGAGTGGTCAAATGAACATGGTTGAAACCACGGGTATATGTACGGAACAAATCATTTGTGACCCTCTACCACGAAATGAGTCGCATGTCACCTCGCGCGGTTCTGCGCTAGGCTTAATATAAGTCCGGGGAGTGTCTGGGAACAGTGTGAGGGTCACCTTAGTCACAGGCTTATAACTCAAACAGTTTTCGCTCTTTTCTAAAACGGTTTTCACCACTGGATAAAGCATAAAAAAAAACTCTGTAGGAAAATGTACAAATATGAAAATCACTGTGCAAAGGTGACATGCGACTCATTCCGTGGTGGAGGGTCACATTTTATTACATCTCTGTCCGGATTTTGCACAAGATCGTTCCGATGATGACCAGGGGAACTC
>NW_027129287.1:77500-87500 GCF_037325665.1 Littorina saxatilis
GTTCATTCTTGAGATCTATATGCGAACACAAACACACAAACACACAAACAAACAAACAAACAAACACATCGACCGAATCCTATACACACCCCTATACCGGGGGTGTAATTACAAACCATGTTCAAGTGGTTTAAATTATGAAGTGCAGACAAACTTTGACACTATTTTGCGGCAGATGATTAACCAATATCGCCCTGATAATACATACGTCGAGGGGAATGCAGACATTCTCGCCTAGTGTCCTTATATGAATGACAAAGCAAACCAACAAACAAACAAAAACCATACATACCCTGCTCTTTACGTCGTCTATTACAAGCTTCTGTATTTCCTCTTCTGGTGACGTCATTTCCAATTTAACGGTTTCATGCTCTGCTTCTCTGATAACTGTGCAATCAAAAATATACTGAAATATACTGAAATGTGCCATCCAATAACGACTCACATCTGCATTTACACCACAACAATCATATTCTCCGCAACTAAGATATTATTAACTTCGCAATAGTCAACTCACATCACCGTGCTAAACTCCAAGAGCGGCTGTCCCACCACCAACAACATTTTGTCTCCACTATTGTAAAAATTAAATGAATGAATAGAAAAGTATTAATAAAATAGTAGGAAAGAAAGAAATCATGCAAGCATACAAACAAATTCACACTAAAATTTAAAAACATTTTGCGAGGAGGACAGTAAGAACAGGAAAGAAGCAATGAATAAAATCAAATTAGCAAGCAGTAAATACACCTTACCAGCTCGTTTAACTACGAGGTATCTATTGCGGAACCAATCTAAAACCTTCAAAGAAGTTTTATACACCTACAGATTCAAAATCCTCCCAAAATTACTCCGAAGTGAACTGGTACACATTTTTGACTCACTCTCATCTGAATCCAAAGCAGCCAGCGCCTTGACGTTCACAACACACATCCAACATGGTGTCTCGAGATCATCCGGGACATCACGTCCAAAGCTCAACCCCAATACGCATGCGCGCTGCATCCGGGACTTTGAGAATCGTCCTTGCTTGATGTCGAGGGCAACCTTGCTTCGAAACTCCTTGATGTCGAAAATCTGAAAGCAGTTCGTTTGACTGTTTGAAGTGGGTGCCTTCAGTCAGCTGATTATTTAAAAAATAAACTTAAACAGTAAAACATTCATATCTATATATATATATGTGTATTTTTCCTGTCTTCAGAGAGAGGCAGGGAAAATGACTGAGAGAAAGAGAGACAGGGGGAGATAGAGAGAGAGAGAGAGAGAGAGAGAGAGAGAGAGAGAGAGAGAGAGAGAGAGAGAGAGAGGGAGGGAGAGAGAGAGAGAGAGAAAGAGAGAGAGAAAGAGAAAGAGAGAGAGAAAGGGAAAGAGAGAGAGGGAAAGAGAGAGAGAGAGAGGGAAAGAGAGAGAGAGAGAGAAAGAGAGAGAGAGAAAGAGAGGGGGAAAGAGAGAGAGGGGAAAAGAGAGAGAGAGAGGGAAAGAGAGAGAGGGAAAGAGAGAGAGAGAGAGAGTGAGAGAGAGAGAGAAAGTGAGAGAGAAAGTGAGAGAGAAAGAGAGACTGACAGACAGACAAGACCGACAAAGACAAAGACAGAGATAGAGACAAAGAAACACACGGACAGGGAGAGACTGAGGGAGAAGGAGCGATAAAGCACCCGTTTCAAACAGAGACACAAATAAAGGAAAAGACACAGATAATGATATGCAGAAATATAGCTATTCTGATGGACACGTGGGGGGATTCGGTGGCTGTGATTGGATGATCTCACACATCCCTTTTCCGATCATCAAAGCATAACGCTACGAAAGTTGGCCATTTTTGCCGATATCCAAACGATATCGGCAATAACAAAGACGCATGGTTCCGGTTTCTTCCACGTGTATAAAGTACACGCATACCTCGCCAGGCTTGTGTCTGTGGCTTGCCGCTAGTCGACAGACGATGCCATTTGCTTTGTGTGTGTTTTTGTTGTTGCTTACTGTACATGACATACATTACGTGTAAAATCCAGTTCTTTAACTGGCAGCAAACCTTGCAAATTTCCAGAAGCTGCAATCTGAAGCGACCTATCTCTGATTTTTGCAGACGATCTCTCCAATCACCAATGTTTAACACAAAATCAGCAAACTCTCCTGTCACATAGAACGTCCATTGTGTAGTGCAATGTTGAAATGAAGTTACCGGTCTGAAACATTTCGTCGTTTCTTCTGAGACAATCCTTGTTACTTATCATCTACAGATTTACCGCAGTCTTCACCACGCGAATTCCCAACAGAAGTCAGACTTTCGAACATACAATCTACGTGGGCAAGCATGATACGTCATAACGTCATATGATTCCTAAGATATTGACGTAATGCTAAGCATCCGGTTATCTTGAGTTTTCTCCGTAATACATGTCCGTGGGTTTTTCAATGTTCGGTTATTTCCGTGGCTTCATGCAAAAAGGGAACCGTCGTCTGCAATCAACGACATGGACCATTCTGGTCCTTGTTGCTGACAAAAACATGATTTTAACACAGAATTTAATGTCAGAATAGCTATATAAACGCTATTGTGTTTTCATCGTAGCAATAGGGTCCGATATTTAGACTCGAACAAGTATAATGCGACTCGTCTTCGACTCGTCGGCATTATACTTGTCTCGTCTAAATATCGGGCCCTATTGCTACGCTGAAAACACAATAGCTGTTACTATTAGTCATTTTACACAGAGGATAACAGAGTTAAAAGGAACAAAAAGCAGTGGAAGGCAAAACAAAGCAGTGGAAGGTAAAACAAAGCAGTGGAAGGTAAAACAAAGCAGTAGAAGGTAAAACAAAGCAGCAGTCATTGTGTAGCCCAAAGGCGATCCTTAATTGAGACAGAAGTCGACTCCGCGAAGTCCTTTCTTTAATAAAACCTCAGTGACAAAGCTCCGTGCTGCCAGCTTCGCGAAACAGACTTCGCGTAGCTGACTTCGCCCAATTGTGACCCTCCACCACGACATGAGTCGCATGTCACCTCGCGCGCTCCTGCGCTAGGCTTAATATAAGTTCGGGGAGTCTCTGGTAACAGTGTGAGGGTCACCTTAGTCACAGGCTTATAACTCAAAGTTTTCGCTCTTTTTGAAAACGGTTTTCACCACTGGATAGAGCATAACAAACTCTTTAGAAAAATGTAAAAATATGAAAATCATGCAAAGGTGACATGCGACTCATTCCGTGGTGGAGGGTCACTATTAATGACAGGCTTAATAACCTTGATCGTTCGTTCATAGGGAAGTTGTCCACGACACAGAAGGACGTCAGCAGAGTAGCATCCGGCCCCATCCGGGTCCTCCAGTCCCTTCACGATGATTGGCTGATCGCACAGACGACATGCAGAGATGCTGCCATCTTGGTCCCGCTTTAACCGCACTCCCTGAATAATACAACATTTATTTTCTAAGAAAGGGAACAAGGGACTGCAGGTGAGAGGGAATAGAATACACATTTTTATTTGTATCGTGTTCTTTTTGCTAAGGTCAAATACTTCGTGTGTATAGTCTGTGCTTTGGCTTGTACTTGTGCGTCGACTGTATTAACATTTCATCGGTTAACTTTGAGCATAATGTGGTCAGTTCTACAGAAAAGCTATTGCCTTGAAAACAACCAACAACAACAAAACAAAAAAAATATTACTCCGCTTCACCTGTTAAAAACTGTTTGAAAGGTCAACACTAGGATGTGCATTTGTGGTGACCCTCGACCTCATTAATATGAAATACACACTTGTGACGATATGGTTTAGTTATCAAATGGGTGTATATATGTGGTTTTGCATTTTATTTTTTATATATTGTTTTGTTTGGTTATTTAATAGTTAGTTTGTTGGTTTGTTGGTGGTTTATGATGAAAGTGAGCGTGTGTGAGTGTGTGTGTGTGTGTGTGTGTGTGTATGCGTGTGTGTGTGCGTGTGTGTGTGTGTGTGTGTGGGTGTGTTTGTATGTGTGCGCCAAAAATTATATAAAGATGTATATAAATAAATATTAACTGATAATGGTGTGTTGTTTTCTATTATGGTGGACATTGGAAGCTGTCGACTAATATAAAGACCAACCTCCATCACAGAAGCTCTGTAGTAGGCGGTCTCTTCGTCTCTGTCCGGATTTCGCCACGCCCCCAGTCCCAGTCTGGTAGAAACAGCAAACCAATTGAATAGCCATGATCCATATACTTGGAAGACTGGAGTCCATTCTTGCTTGCCATAATCGCCAAGATAAACACCACATGTTCTTGTTTTTGTGAGTTTTTGTTGTTGTAAATTGTGTAGCATGCTGCTTAAGTAATAGCGAAGGTTTGTTCTTGGGCATCTTTTATTTCTGTTATCATTTAATAAAACCATATGGTATTGTAGGCTTATCGTCGTTACTTTCAATAAAGAAGAAAAGAACAATTATATATGTCGTATCCATTCTGTACAATTTGCGCATTATGTACAATGAGCAGCATATCGTGCTCATTGTATACAATGAGCAACAAGTTTTGCTCATTGTATACAATGAGCAAAACTGTTGCCCATTGTATACAATGAGCAAGACCATAAAGTTGCACATTGTATACAATGTGCACCGAGTGAGCAAGATTGTTGAATGACGTTCAAGCTACACTGATATATGAATCATAGTGAATGGTAAAGTGTTCAAATAACGATGTTTGTTATGTTTAAGCATTGTTTTAATTCTCATTTCGCTAAAACTAAACAGTGTATTAAGAATTTAATTATTGTAAATTAAAGGGGCAGAAAACAGCTAAAAACAACTTTGTTTTAAAAAATTCTTTGATGCATAGGAACCACTTTAGTGAAACCGCACATCGATAGCGCTGTTAGTTTGGCTGGAAATAACATTTAACTTTGTAGTGGAAGTAGAATGACGTCATATTTTTATTTTAAAACGGCCGTAACTCGCTTCAAATTTGACCAATATGCATGCGTGTTTTTTTTGCTTTCGGCGTTTTGAACTGGCGTGCATGTGATAAGAAAAAGAATGGAACGAAAAATCCAAAACAATTTTTTCAAAAAAATATTCAAAATCTTTTCTTTTTTTTAAATATATGTTTTTTTACATTTACCTAGAGTAAAGAGTAAAGAGTAAGCAATCTCTTTTTAGCCCAAAAACATGAAACGACAGCAACCTGTTGACTGCCCCTTTAATTAAACAATAAAAACAAATACAACAATTAATGTTGTTTCAACACACGCACACACACATAACATTCGTTCATAATAACGCTCACATTGTCATGTCATGCTAAAAGTAAGAGATAGAAACAACAACGTCAGCTAATGAGAGCGTCGTTTTCACGCCTTTCACACTTTTTCTATTATTTTGTGAGTAAAGGGTTCAAATCAGTGTAGCTTGAACGCCATTCAACAATCTTGCTCACTCGGTGCACATTGTATACAATGTGCAACTTTATGGTCTTGCTCATTGTATACAATGGGTAACAGTTTTGCTCAACTTGCAAAAACTTGTTGCTCATTGTATACAATGTGCAAGATATATGCTGCTCATTGTACATAATGCGCAAATTGTACAGAATGGATACGACATATACAGAGAAATAGACAGACCTACAGACAAACACTAAGGCACACACACACACACACACACACACACACACACACACACACACACACACACACACACACACACACGTCCACCACTCCCCCCTCACCCTATATAGAGAAATAGACAGACCTACAGACAAACACTAAGGCACACACACACACACACACACACACACACACACACACACACACACACACACGTCCACCACCCCCCCACCTTATACAGAGAAATAGACAGACCTACCAACACTAAGGCACACACACACACACACACACACACACGCACGCACGCACGCACACACACACACACACACTCACACACACACACACACACACACACGTCCACCACCCCCACCCCTACACACACACACACATACGCACACACACACTTACACACACACGCACTTACACACACACACACTTACACCAACAAACCGACCACAACCAAAACTACCACAACCAACGTAACAGAAGCCACGGTACCTCTCTCCGTCGAAGTCCACATGAGACCCGTCGATCATAATGGACTTGTCCTCCGCATACACTTTGGCCACCTGTCTCCCCTTCTCCATGTAAATGAGCTTGACCCATACTGAGGGTTCCAGTGTGTGAAGGGTCGACACGACCTTGTCCACAACTTGCTGCAGGGGGGAAAGGTGGACATGTTATATTACGCATGTGTTGTAGTATGCAGAATTACCAATTATTGTAAAATAATTAACTGCGTTTTAAAGAGTTTGCGCCTGCTGCTGATGTTGATACATCTGTGGTAGTTAAAACACTGTATGTTACAACATTAAAGCTGCTATAAGTACTGAGGAAAGCAGTAGCAAATCTTGAAGGTGAATAAAAACAATTATTTTGATATCATGTTCTAGGATTATCTACAACGTGTCACTGGATCTCACTGTCAGAAACCGGCACGGTTGGCCTTGTGGTAAGGCGTCCGCCAGCGTGATCGGGAGGTCGTGGGTTCGAACCCCGGCCGGGTCATACCTAAGACTTTAAAATTGGCAATCTAGTGGCTGCTCCGCCTGGCGTCTGGCATTATCAATCAATGAGTCTTATATCGCGCATATTCCGTGGGTACAGTTCTAGGCGCTCTGCAGTGATGCCGTTTGAGATGAAATTTTATACGGCCAGTAGATTGCAGCCATTTCGGCGCATATTTACCTTTCACGGCCTATTATTCCAAGTCACACGGGTATAGGTAGACAATTATTAACTGTGCCTAAGCAATTTTGCCAGGAAAGACCCTTTTGTCAATCGTGGGATCTTTAACGTGCACACCCAATGTAGTGTACACGGGGGGAGGGTTCGGACACCGAAGAGAGTCTGCACACAAAGTTGACTCTGAAATAAATTTCCGCCGAACCTGGGATCGAACTCACGCTGACAGCGGCCAACTGAATACAAATCCAGCGCGCTACCAACTGAGCTATATCCCCGCCCCATGGGGTTAGTGCTAGGACTGGTTGGTCCGGTGTCAGAATAATGTGACTGGGTGAGACACGAAGCCTGTGCTGCGACTTCTGTGTTGTGTGTGGCGCACGTTATATGTCAAAGCAGCACCGCCCTGATATGGCCCTTCGTGGTCGACTGGGCGTTAAGCAAACAAACAAACAAACAAAAACCTGTCAGAAACAAGGTTTGCTTGCGATAGACGATGGTCGGGAATGACTCCGCAGCCCATACAAATCCCGATAGAGTTACTGCCGGAACTCGTCTGGTCCACAAAAATAAGTGTGGCTACCGCTCAATGTCAAATCTCGTTCTGTCAAGAGTCGATCTCTGAATTTGGAAACTTTCTTTGAAATTGCACAAAAGTCAAACCATTTGACTTCAACATTTGCAACTTTGTGGTAATGCCATGCATAAGCTGACGTAAATGTACACAAAATCTGAAGCATTTTGTTGACAGACGTAGAAGTTGTAAGCATTTTTGAGGGTTGCATTGGTTGGGGGCCGGTCAACCTGTACAACCATTCCTTTACCTTGTAAAAGCGCGCCGTGTCGTCCAGAACGAGAGGAGAATCGCGATCGTTCATGTAGCCAGGAAGCTGGTATTCCCCGGATTCTCGCCGTCCGTAGTGGCTGTCGTAGACAATGTGACTTGCGTATTCCTCTCTCTCCTCCCTCTGGTATGACGATCCTGGGTGATGGAGTCTGCTTCCTGCACCCTGAAGCTGTGTTCCAAAGTGGCACAAGTTTCAATTATATACAGATTTCAGCCTAAGGAGATTCAAATCAAATGACATTACTTTTATGTTTGAACTTTGTATGAATGACACGTTTACAAAATGGCATTATGGAGAAGAAAAAAAGATTGCTTACGTTATCAGCAAACAAACAAACAAACAAACAAACAACAGCTGTCGCACAAAATTATTCTACTGGCTTTAAAACTACTGAAAGTGCGGTACTATTCTCACGTTACGTTATCGAGCTTGTCAACCAACGCATATCCTGTTTTTTTGAGCGCAATAAGAGCAGCCTTTTAATGGCACATGGCAGGGCGGGGATGTAGCTCAGTCGGTAGCGCGCTGGATTTGTATCCAGTTGGCCGCTGTCAGCGTGAGTTCGTCCCCACGTTCGGCGAGAGATTTATTTCTCAGAGTCAACTTTGTGTGCAGACTCTCCTCGGTGTCCGAACACCCCCGTGTGTACACGCAAGCACAAGACCAAGTGCGCACGAAAAAGATCCTGTAATCCATGTCAGAGTTCGGTGGGTCATAGAAACACGAAAATACCCAGCATGCTTCCTCCGAAAACGGCGTATAGCTGCCTTAATTGCGCGGTAAAAACGGTCATACACGTAAAATTCCACTCGTGCAAAAAACACGAGTGTACGTGGGAGTTTCAGCCCACGAACGAAGAAGAGCAGCCTTTTAATGGCACACTGCAAATCCTCAACAGCCTCCCTGTTTCCTGTAAGAGGCGGGGAGTTGTTGCAGAATAACTTTGGAAGATTGATATAAAGCTAATATATGTCAGTTACAATTCAGCTGATAATTCCCACGCTGTACAGTTGGCAGTTAAGCTGTAGAAGTTTGGAAAAAGTCAAGTGGAAGGATGCTTTTGTCCTACATATCAGCCTGACCAGATGTGTGCTGATTTACGCCTTCTTCTTCTGCGTTCATGGGCTGAAACTCATACGTACCTTTGTGACCCTCCACCACGAAATGAGTCGCATGTCACCTCGCGCGGTTCTGCGCTAGGCTAAAAATAAGTCCGGGGAGTGTCTGGTAACAGTGTGAGGGTCACCTTAGTCACAGGCTTATAACTCAAACAGTTTTCGCTCTTTTCTAAAACGGTTTTCACCACTGGATAGAGCATAAAAAACTCTTTAGGGAAATGTAAAAATACGAAAATCATGCAAAGGTGACATGCGACTCATTTCGTGGTGGAGGGTCACATTTGCGTTTTTGCGCGAGTGTGTTTTAACGTGCATGGACGTTTTTCTCCACCCTTAAGCAACCAGGCGAGGCTAGGATTTGAACACTCAACCTTCAGTAAAGGAGGCCGGAGTCTTATCCACTCAGCCGTTGCGCCCGTTTTGTGCTGATTTACACTGAATATTGTGCTCACAGAACGGAATGTGTCCTTGATCTGACGTTGTCCAATCCATATCCCAATCCCAAGAGTGTCTTGATACATCCATCCAGTGAATCAGTGGTACAACAACAATGTCCATGTCAATGATAACTGTTATTCAAAAACAAAGATGATATCCCGAGTACGCCCTGTGCGAGATTCGCCGTCACACTGACGGAATCTCAAAATGTTTTCTATCGGCATGTGTCGTCACTTCAACGGGGCTAATTAGGGAGATAACCAAAAGATATTTTAGATCTACAAAGTAGTGTAACTACATGTGTCTTTACCTCTCTTTCAAATCTACGCCGGTCGAAATCCGCTTGGTCGTGTACACCTTTTGCTGCCCTGTCACCAGCACGTGATACGTCGTGCATGAACTGACCAATCAGCGCCCTTTGCTGCGATGACGTAATTCTCCCTCTCAGGCGCCTGCGCGTCAGGAACCCCCGCACGTGAGCCTGCGCAACGATGACTCTGCGCAGGTGGTCCGCCTTGAGGGCGTGGAGACGGTTCACATGCCAGTAGCGTAGAAAAACCTGCATTCCAAGATAGTGAATTTAAAAACAAATTCATATTTGTCTGCCTGCGGGGGTGGGGGGGTGGGGGGTGGGTGTACTTAATTTTATTTTGTTATTTTGATTAAATTTAGTTTATTTTAAATCTATTTTATTTCATTTCTTTATTTGATTTTTTTCTTCTATTTAATTTGTTCATTTATTTGTGTTTACTTTATCTTATTTGACTATCTCTGGTCTGCTGTTTATGGTTTGCTGCTACACAAGTTTATATTTCTAAACTCTGACTACTTGT
>NW_027129288.1:0-1308 GCF_037325665.1 Littorina saxatilis
CGACTTAACAGCTTATTGCTGGGAAACTACTGGGCGCAGTTCTTTCAAAAGTTGATACACTAACTTGATAATAGGTCCGATTGATCGTATTAAAACTTCATAATGTTACCTGGGACCTAAATGCGAAATATTCCACCAAAACGACTCTTAACGGGGGGAGTTTTTGCGGTGGGAGGCTGGTCGCTTTGCGAACAGCCTGAACTAAAGGGGAGACTTGAGCGGCGAACACGTCACGCAGTGACGAGAAAAGCATGATTTGCAAGCCAGACAACGGGTGGGGAAATGGTCTCGGCAAAGAAATTACAATGCAGGGTTTGGTCTCGGTGAAAGAGAGACAGAGAGCACGAGAGAGTCTATGGCCAAAATGATCCGGGTTCGATTCCTGGCATGGGCGTTCTATTTTGTTTTTTAATTCTTGTTTATTATTGTTTATTATGAACGTTTTAATGTTTAATTTTACTGTAATAATTTTTTTAATTGTGTAAAATAAATAAATAATTTTTTTTAAATCCACGTGCACAAGACAAAAACTTTCATACTGAGGGAGCGAGCCAGTCTGAAGAGTACTCGGGTCCAGCGCCAGCGTTTTTTATAAACAAAGCCACAAGAGAAGACGTTATTTGTTTTAGGGGGCAAACAAAAAGAAGTGTTTCTTCGTTGTTTTTTGGCCATTTTTAGATCAAATGTTTAAAAGTTTATTGTAAGTTCTAAGTTCTGTTCATGAAATAAGCTAGTAGTTGCCGTTGAAAGGAACCAGCTGCACAGAAACAGACAGACAGACAGACAGACAGACAGACAGACAGACACACACACACACACACACACACACACACACACACACACACACACACACACACACACACACACACACACACACACACACATTTTTCATTAGGGTAATTATCACCGGATTCAAGAAAATCAATATCTTATTCAGCAGCAACTTTCCTTCTTCTGAAGTCGATGAATGTCCCACAGGAGCTCATTACAGTAATTAAGGTCAGAGTCTTATGTACCGGCATCTGATTTATTCATCCACTTTTTTCTGGGTTCATGTAGTCCATAATTTTCACGACGAAGACAAGGAGAAAAAGAGGCAATCTAGGGTAGCCGTTGTCCCAAAATACATGAATTATTAATGATTAAATGTTGATAAGACCATTGCTGGTATTTATTTGCTCTTTGCACGATTGTTTCGCTCCACATTTAAAAAAAAGTATGCACATTTGAATACGCACATATTATCGGTTATTACTGTTACATAACGCCTCGATCTGATACGATTGATATTTTCTCGACACTGTGACG
>NW_027129289.1:0-5000 GCF_037325665.1 Littorina saxatilis
TTTGCGGGGGAATTGTCGTAGTAAGGGCATTTCCAAGGAGAATTATCGCAGTGGGGACATTTGGCGGGGAATTGTCGTAGTTTTGAACATTTGGCGGGGAATTACTGCAGTTGCGGACAATTGGCGACGAATTGTCGTAGTGGAGACATTTGGCGGGGAGTTGTCGTAGTGGGAGACATTTGGCGGGGAATTGGCTTAGTTGGGACATTTGGCGGGGAATTACCGCAGTTGCAAACATTTGGCGACGAACTGTCGTAGTGGGGCCGTTTGAGGGGGAATTGTCGCAGTGGAGGTCATTTTGCGGGGGAATTGTCGTAGTAAGGGCATTTCAAAGGAGAATTGTCGCAGTGGGGACATTTGGCGGGGAATTGTCGTAGTGTTGAACATTTGGCGGGGAATTACTGCAGTTGCGGACAATTGGCGACGAATTGTCGTAATGGGGCCGTTTGGAGGGGAATTGTCGTAGTGGGAGGCATTTGGCGGGGAATTGTCGTAGTGTGGACATTTGGCGGGGAATTACCGCAGTTGTGGACATTTGGCGACGAATTGTTGTAGTGGGGCCGCTGGAGGGAGGATTGTCGCAGGTGGGACATTTCCAGGGAGGATTGTCGCAGTGGGGACATTTGACGAGGAATTGTCACAGTGGGGGACACTTCGTGGGGAATTGTCGCAGTGGGGATTTTTGGCGAGTAATTGTCGAAGGGGGAGACATTTGGCGGGGAATTGTTGTAGTGGGGCCATTTGGCGACTAATTGTCGTAGTGGGGCCGTTTGGCGACGAACTGTTGTAGTGGGGACATTTGGCGGGTAATTGTCGCAGCGGAGGACACTTGGTGGGGAGTTGTTGCAGTGGGGATATTTTGCGGGGAATTGTCGTAGTGGGGACATTTGGCGGGGAATTGTCGTACTGGGAACATTAAAAGACGAACTGTCGTAGTGGGGACGTTGGGCGGGGAATTGTCGCAGTGGAGGCCATTTGGCGGGGAATTGTTGTAGTGGGAACATTTGGCGGGGAAATGTCGCAGTGGGAGACACTTGGTGTGAAATTGTCGTAGTGGGGACATTTTGGCGGGGAAATGTCGCAGTGGGAGACACTTGGTGGGGAATTGTCGCAGTGGGGGACATTTGGCGGGTAGTTGTCGTAGTGGGGGCATTTGGCGGGAAACTGTCGTGGTGGGGACATTTTCCAGGGCGAGTGGCAACATTTCGCGGGGAATTGTCGCAGTTGGGATATTCAGCGGGGAATTATCGCAGTTGGTATATTTGGAGAAGAATTATCGCAGATGCAGACATTTGGCGGGAAATTGCGACAGTGGGGACATTTGGTGGGGGAGTTGTCGTGGTGGGGACATGTTCCAGGGAGCCCATGCTTGTACAATCGTGCCGAATGAGCCCGAGTGTTCTCAGATAGTCTCCGCGTGACCCCACATGTTCTAAAATCGTCACCACGTGTTTTCGTCACACTCAACAATAGGTCATTGCTTTGGGTTGATAATAAACATCACTGTGTTTCTTGGCTCGCTCACTTTTTCTGTTCACTCATCCAAAAGACTTTGCCATTTTTTTTGACAAAATCATCAGGCTCAAACAGGCGATGCAAAAGTCCCACGCTTTGAAGTAAGTTACTGAGTTTACTTCAAAGTGTGGGAAGATCCCCCACACTTTGAAGTAAAAAATGGGGTTTCTTCGAAGTGTAGGGCACATCCCCACACTTTGAAGTAATTTACTTCAAAGTGTGGAATTACTTCAAAGCGTGGTGCAACACACGGGCAGAAGCAACCTTTCTCTTTCCAGCCTTGCGCCCAATCTAGAAACAAATCGACTGACAAACAAACCCGCACGCCAAACACTATACACATTTCGCAGTTCGCTCATTATCACCGATATCTTCCCAAGATGGCAAGCCGCCGGTAATTGCTGGGGAGAGAAATGATATTTTGCGAGAAGCCTCCCCTCCCCCTCTTTATCTTTGTGTGTGTATGTGTGTGTGTGTGTGTGTGTGTGTGTGTGTGTGAATGTGTGTGTGTGTGTGTGTGTGTGTGTTAGTGAGTGTGTGTGTGTGTGTGTGTGTGTGTGTGTGTGTGTGAATCTGTGTGTGTGTGTGTGTGTGTGTATGTGTGTGTGTGTGTGTGTGTGCCTTTCTTTCTCTCCCCCTCTGTCGCTCTCTCTCGTGAAAAACAAACGCAAATGGCGTGTCCCCGGATGTTCACTTTGCTTCTGCTTGCATTCATGTATATTTTCGTATAGTTACATTGTTGGTTACAAAAAACGTTACAAAAATGAGGATGGCGGTCGTTAACTTCATTTGCAGGTTTCGCCGTATTCTTTCAGGCTCCAGGAGACAAACTGTTTCGCGTAACGTTCACATTTTTACTGTTGTTGTAACGAAGCATGATTGTTTCTTGTGGTCTTTGGAAGGCATCAATCTAATATACAAGCAAAGCCAAGTTGAACAACAGATTGAGGTGAAATGATGCACCCAATAATGAATATAGACAAGAAAAACACACCATGTGAAAATGTGTACTTTTGATCAAACCGATGTGCACTCAACGCGCCAATACGCAGGAACAAACAAAAACCCACTCAGGGGCGGAGCAGTTAAGCCAGAGGAGGGGGGGGGGGGGCGGGGAGTTCAACCTGGGGTCCAGGGGTCGGGGCCCACCGTTGGGGTGTGTGGATGGCGAAGCCCCCCTGAAGCTCAAGAACTTTAGCTATTTTATAAACTGTTTGTGGCTTATACTTGATTTTAAACATGATCAACTGGTGTCAAGAAGCCACTCATTATTTCTTTTAAAGTTAGTATTAAATAGACAGAATTGTTTTTTTGTTTTTTTGACAGACACAATCTTTCTTTTTCTTGACAGCCGGGGGGGGGGGGGGTCCGGAACCCGTGTAACTCCCCCCCCCCCAGTAATCCCCCCCCCCTTATCCGCCCTTGCCACTTGTCTCGGTGACAAGGCCAAGGGGAAAATCTGGTGCGAAAGATGCCAACATTTCTTGCGAAAGCGGTTAAAAGTGGCTTCTCGCGGTAACAAATTCGGTGGCATGGCGGAGAACTGAAGGTGATAATGGCTGACGACAGGAAGGGGGTGACGTAAACAGGGGTTGGTGGGTGAGTGGGTGGGGAGGGAGGTGTTGGTTGAATCGAACTTTTAGACCAGGGAGAAGGAGATTCAAAACATCAAAAGCTGCATGCAAAAAGGTTGGGGAGCTTTAGATTGGACAAGCTAGTGACGAAAATGAAAGATTCAGGACAGTCGCATCACAGCAAGCTAGCTTTGCCAAACTTATCACGTCTGGTGTACAGATTATTTTGGAAAAAGACTTGGTTCTTTTCCCTCACACACACACACACACACACACACACACACACACACACACACACACTCTCTCTCTCTCTTTCTCTCTCTCTGTCACTCACACACACACACACACACACACAACACACACACACACACACACATACACTGTCTCTTTCTCTCTCTCTCTCTCTCTCTCTCACACACACACACACACACACACACACACACACACACACACTCACACACATATACACTGTCTCTTTCACACACACACACACACACACACACACACACGCACAACTCCCAACCCCAACCCACACACACAGTGCACTGACCTGAAGTAGCAAAAGATGACGAGTGAAAGGTTAGTGGACACAAGTGACACACACAGTGCACTGACCTGAAGTAGCAAAAGATGACGAGTGAAAGGATAGTGGACACAAGTGACACACACAGCCCCACAATCTCCATCGTCCGAGCTTTTCCCGTGATCTCCTTGATATGCTGAAACACACACACAAATCACACTTGACCAAACAGGACAATTTGTGAAGTTCTCCAAGAGTGCTTTCAGTATCTCGCACGTCCAAAAGTTGTGGAGGTATCATATACCTCTTGACTTGAAAAGAGAGGCTATTCACACATCCCGCAGGAAAAGCCAAGAGGCACAAGAAAATGCATGCTTTTGACACTAAGAGAAATGACATTTCATACAAACGCAGCTAACTACAGATACACTGAAGTAGACAGCGAATCATACTTGTTCTTTAGTTGACTTTGTCAAGTTGGAAATGCTGGCGATGCCATGAAGCTGGGCATACAACAGATAATTCGACCGTTACGTTCTTTCTGGGCATTTTTTTTCTCATTGTCCGGGCTTTGTCAAAGATTGCATTTTACTTGTATTCTAAAGGTACAGTAAAACTTATTGTAACACAAAGCATTAGCATCTCACTTTTGAGTTTGTCTTCAGAGGTCAGTGAGAAGACGAACTCGCATTGAAAAGCCGTACACTTGTCATATTAGCATATATCATGATTGTATTGATTGTATTTATTGTTCAAAATGCCCCCAGGGGTTATGGACTAATAAAAAAAACTTGAAACTTGAAACTTGTCAACAAGCGACAGGGTATAAACTGCCGTGATAACTTATACCAGTTATCGTTCTTTCTTACCCTAAAAGTTATTGCCCTTGCCATTAGCCATTGCAGAAAAAAACTAGTGACCTCGTGGTAGAGTTTGATTTATCTTCTAGTTGTTTATTACTTTTTTTGGAATTATTATCTGTGGTCAGCTATGACACATTTGACACATCCCCAGGCACTCTTTAAAAAACGAGCAAAGATCGTGAACTTTAGAGACTTTCTAAAACAACAATTCAAAATCAATCCTTACTTCGTGACAAAAATGAAGAAAAAATAGTGTCGAACACTTCTTGGAGGGGCGTTCTTGCTGAAATCGCAAGACTCGGTGCTTTGTCAAAACGAATCGAATAAAACAAAAATAAAATAAAGAAAAATAGCATTAAATAGAAAAAAATGAATCAAAATAAGATTAAATAAAACACGCAGAAATGAAATTACTTCGGTTATTACGCTGCTAAAAGTACATAAGATGAGAGAAAATCAGCGGCTCAAACATGTATTCTGGAAGATTCGATCCGGATCAAACTAGATTTACTCAGTGGTCAAAGT
>NW_027129290.1:0-5000 GCF_037325665.1 Littorina saxatilis
CTACCGCCTGATGGGCTTGTGCCGATTGCCTTTTACCAACTGTGTGGTCCATTTCTTTCTTTCTTTCACACATTTACTGCTTGTTCGTTTACTGCACAGTTAGTTAGTTGAAGTAACGTTATTTTTTAGGGACAACTCCTTATTTACCAATTAGTTTTTAATGATTTGCTTGACAAGCAGAATGGTAGTATTAGGCATGTCAGGTAGAGAACTCGTACACAGCAGATCTTCTTTGCCCCATTAACCGAGGCTAAAAAAGCGTACATCCCCAACCCTGAAAGATATCCAAAATCACAGCGCGGTCATTTGTCGTATCCTTCATACTGAACTAGGTGGACAATTCCCATGTTTATTATAACCAACGTCAGAGTAAAGAAGGTTGGGTGGGGAAAGAAGAAAGGGATTGCATAAGGCCAAAAAAAAAAAAGGTCTGTTTACGGTAACATAGGCCCAAATAATAGGGTCGGTAGGTCGGGATTTTTTTTTTTTCCTTTTTTCTTCTTCCAAAAAAACATATTTTTACGTTATTTTGCAAAAAGATTTTTATTTTTATTTTTTTTCCCCCCAAATGCCAAAAAAAGGTCTAGGGTCGCGCGAAAAAAATAGGGTCGGTCGGGTTACCGTAAACAGACTATTTTTTTTTTGCCTAACACACTTCAACATTAATCTCAGGCAGGATCTTTTTATCTTTTATCTTTTTATTGCAATCCCTGGCCACCTGCTGGTGCAGACTGATAACTATCCGTTGATCTCTTCAGTACCCTGGCAGGCACAGTTGCACAGCATGTTTTGGGTCTCTTGTACTCACCCCAACGGAAATCCTTTTGTCATGGACATTGCTGCAGATTCCGTCTGCTCCTTCTGCGAGAGTGTCATGTCTTTCTAGTTCTGTACGGGCGTTGTAGATGAGGTCAAAAGATGAGCATGTCATCGCCAATGTATATAATGGCGATTTTAAAATCTGAAGCAGGTAGTGTGTTCAGCTGGCCCTAAGTCTTATTCTGCACTCCCCTCCCTGCCACACACACACAAAAACAGAGACACGCACGCATGCATGCATGCACGTACGCACGCACGCAAGCAAGCATGCACGCACGCAGACAAGCACGCACGCACGCACGCACGCTCACACACACACACACGCACACACACACACACACACACACACACACACACACACACACACACCTATTAAAACATAGATGGAGAGCCTTCCATTTCTGAAGCCATGTTCTCTTAAACGGCGTCATCCCAACAC
Source organism: Littorina saxatilis (assembly GCF_037325665.1). Lineage (NCBI taxonomy): Eukaryota > Metazoa > Mollusca > Gastropoda > Littorinimorpha > Littorinidae > Littorina > Littorina saxatilis. The sequence continues at coordinate 1,259 of NW_027129290.1, forward strand.
TCGTCCGCATGGCGATACAGAACCAGGACATTTTCAGGTTTCGATCCTGCAGAGGTACAAAGCAGGGCTGGTAGCAGACAACTTTGTTTTCGGTTGTGTTCTCAAGAACGATCGCTTTCAGAAAACACGTGTAGCGTCTGGTTTTACAGCACGATGGCAACATTTGTCTTGTTGGTCTACGTGATGACGGTGAATGGTCTAGCTGTGGTCTACACATGATGGTCTGGATGATCCTGTTTTGCTTAATTGATACAACTGGTCTGCGGTGGTGTGCTGGCTGAATGTGTGTGTGTCTTGGAAAGTATTAATTTGTGGTTTGGTCGTCTGTTTTCCGGGTGCACACCCTCAACCCTTATCATGCTTTTGTCCCTCTTTGCTTTTCTGTTTTTCTGTATCTCTCTCCCCGCCTTTGCCTCCCAGCACCAGTCTGTCTGTCTGTCTGTCTGTCTGTCTGTCTGTCTCTCTTTCTCTCTTTCTCTCTACCTCTCTCTATCTCAAACCTACACACACACACACACACACACGCACGCCCGCCCGCACACACGCACGCACGCACGCACGCACGCACACACACACACACACACACACACACACACTCTCTCTCTCTCTCTCTCTCTCTCTCTCTCTCTCTCTCTCTCTCCCCACGCACCGCTGTAACTACTGTCTGTAACTAAGCTCACCCCCACCACCCCTATCCAGACTAACCCCATCTTTCACAGGGCTATGGTCATCGCCAGGGAAGATTGGATTGGTTGCATCGGAGCCAGAAAGCCGAGGACGTCTTTGTTACGGCTGTCTGAGACGGCACGACGAGTGACTGTGATATGCATCCTGTTCCTCTGGCACGGTTTACACGCTTGGCGAAAATCTAGTCCCGGATTATCCTACAGGAGATTGTGCTAGTGTATACAGAACACAATATATAAAATTTTTTTTAGTTGAGTCGCGTTACGAGATGATGCATGACACGAGGCTTGTAGCATTTTGCAATGTTGTAATTGTTGCATTTACCAAATAATGACACGCTTGTTTCCACAGCACTGGATACACGTCTGACCAAAATCTAGTCCAGGATTATACTACGGGAGATGTGCCGGTGTAACACGAAATTTTTACTCCACGAAAAATTTACTCCGGAGTAAATATGTCGTACGAAATTCTGACTCCGAGTACACTTTTCGTACGAGAAAAGAACTCCCCAAGGCACGAACAAATTACTCCCACCACGACATTTTTACTCCCCATTTTTTTTTACTTCCACAAAAAATCTCGTACGCAAAAATGGGATGCGGACGAAGGGATAATGCCAATACGTGATCTCGCGCACACGAATGTCGCGCTACCCTCCTTCCACCCCTTCCACCACCATGACTAACAGGGGACAAGGGAGTAAATATTTCGTACACCTGGCATGGGAAGTTAAATTGCTCGTGTTGGGGTGAAGTAATTTATTCGTTATTTATTCGTCAGGGGAGTAACATTTTTGTACGAAATGTTTACTCGGAACTCACCTGTCTTGGGGAGTAATTTTCTCGTGCAATGGGGGAGTGCTTTTTTCTTAAAGGGAGTAACTTTTTCGTACGAAATGTTTACTCCGGAGTAAAAATCTCGTGGGAGTAATTTTCTCGTGTTACACCGGTGTATATAGAAAAAAACTTATAGATCAGTTTTCTATGTTAGGTTGCGTTACGAGATGATGCATGATACGAGGCTTGCAGCATTTTGCAATGATGTAATTGACGCGTCTTGTTGCATTAACCAAAAGTGACACGCTTGTTCTGTTCACATAGCACGGTATACACGTCTGACCCACATCTGGACCGGCACGGTTGGCCTAGTGGTAAGGCGTCCGCCCCGTGATCGGGAGGTCGTGGGTTCGAACCCCGGCCGGGTCATACCTAAGACTTTAACATTGGCAATCTAGTGACTGCTCCGCCTGGCGTCTGCCATCAGGGGGTTAGTGCTAGGACTGGTTGGTCCGGTGTCAGAATAATGTGACTGGGTGAGACATGAAGCCTGTGCTGCGACTTCTGTCTTGTGTGTGGCGCACGTTAAATGTCAAAGCAGCACCGCCCTGATATGGCCCTTCGTGGTCGGCTGGACGTTAAGCAAACAAACAAACCCACATCTGGCCCTGGATTATCCTGTAGGGGTTGTGACAGTATATCATTCTACTTCGATCTACTAGAAGGAATACCGGCTCCGCCGGGCTCTCGCCGAGATATCACTTAATACGTACCCGTGCTTATTTTCACACTCACGCAGGGGGCAGGGGGCCATCTTCTACGCAGAGTCAAACCAAATACCTACCCACTTGCTGACAAAAGAAACCGGCACGATTGGCCTAGTGGTAAGGCGTCCGCCCCGTGATCGGGAGGTCGTGGGTTCGAACCCCGGCCGGGTCATACCTGAGACTTTAAAATTGGCAATCTAGTGGCTGCTCCGCCTGGCGTCTGGCATTATGGGGTTAGTGCTAGGACTGGTTGGTCCGGTGTCAGAATAATGTGACTGGGTGAGACATGAAGCCTGTGCTGCGACTTCTGTCTTGTGTGTGGCGCACGTTAAATGTCAAAGCAGCACCGCCCTGATATGGCTCTGTGTGGTCGGCTGGGCGTTAAGCAAACAAACAAACAAGCTGACAAAAGTGTAAGACAGAACAACTAAGTACTTGAAGAAGAAGACGCTTTTACTGTGACAAGTAGCCCGTGGACGACAACAAAGTGTTTGCGTTCCTGAAAGCAGAACCAAGATATTTCAGCGGAAGAATGGTTTCTCTGCCATTCTGTGTCAAACAATAAAGAAAAAAGTAACACAAAATGTAATGGCCTTCTTGCAAGAGCTGAGAGGGACAGAAAGGCATCAATACTTGAAAAAGAGGCCGGTTCTGTGGAAACTGAAGCAAATGAAAGACAGAGTGTTTGCTTTCCTGAAAGCAGTGTCAAAATATTTGGCACCAGCCACTCGCTCTCATTCGGTCTCAAAAGGACGCCGTGTGCTTTTCATTTTGTTGAACAAACATTTGGCCGTTCCCTGCTTGTCTTTATGTGAAAAGAGATGAATGCTTGTTTTATCAGCCGTGACCATTAAACAGGGCAAATGTTACACGAAAAAGGGCTAACAAGTTGGAAGGAAAAACACAAAAGACAAAGAAAGAGACGGAGAAAGAGACAAAGAAAGAGACGGAGAAAGAGACAAAGAAAGAGACGGAGAAAGCGACGGAGAAAGAGGCGGAGAAAGAGACGGAGAAAGAGACGGAGAAAGAGACGGAGAAAGAGACGCCTTCCGGAAGTCAGAAATGTGTGTTCTGTTCTGACTTTGGGTTTTCTTTGATTTTATTCCTAATGGGAAACTGTAGGTATACAGCTACGACGTAGAACCGAGTGTTGAAAGAAGCGGGCGCGCGCGTGTGTGTGTGCAGGGCCGGACCAAATGAGTTGTAAGGGGGGGGGGGGGTTCCTCCTTTTGTGTGTGTGTGTGTGTGTGTGTGTGTGTGTGTGTGTGTGTGTGTGTGTTAGTAGTAAGTTTCTAAGTAACTAAGTTAGTGCGTGTGTTCAGTGGAACTGTTTTTCACTTCCTATTCAGTTTAGTCGTATGCTCAGGGGAAAAAATAGCAGCATCGGCAAAGCAGAACCACACTAACACTGGGGGGGAGGGGGAGGGGGGGGGGAGGGGGGCATCAAAATGACATGTTTCTACATAATGCCTGCACTTCCTTATACCGCAAATCAGTGGGCGAGTGCTA
>NW_027129290.1:10000-52500 GCF_037325665.1 Littorina saxatilis
CGTTATCAGAGTAAACACTGTGATTGGGCTGTAATCTCTCTCTCTCTCTCTCTCTCTCTCTCTCTCTCTCTCTCTCTCTCTCTCTCTCTCTCTCTCTCTCTCTCTCTCTCTCTCTCTCTCTCTCTCTCTCTCTCTCTCTCTCTCTCTCTCTCTCTATCTTTGTCTCTATCTCTCTTTCTCTCTCTCTAAGTCTCTCTCTCTCTCTCTCATTTGTAATAAGATTCAGCCTCCCTCGCTCCCCTCTCTCTCCCTCTCTCTCTCCCTCTCTCTCTCCCTCTCTCTCTCTCTCCCTCCCTCTTTCTCTCTTTCTCTGTCTCTCTCTCTCTCTCTCCCTCTCTCCCTCTCTCCCCTCTCTCTCCCTCTCTCTCTCTCTCTCTCTCTCTCTCTCTTCCATTTGTAATAAGGTTCAGCCTCCCTCTCCCCCCCCCCTCTCTCTCTCTCTCTCTCTCTCTCTCTCTCTCTCTCTCTCATTTGTAATAAGGTTCAGCCTCCCTCGCTCCCCTCTCTCTCCCTCTCTCTCTCTCTCTCTCCCTCCCTCTTTCTCTCTTTCTCTCTCTCTCTCTCTCTCTCCCTCTCTCCCCTCTCTCTCTCTCTCTCTCTCTCTCTCTCTCTCTCTCTCTCTCTCTTCCATTTGTAATAAGTTTCAGCCTCCCTCTCCCCCTCTAACTCTCGCTCTCGCTGTTGTAAGACTTTGGCTCGGACCCAAAAATGTTGGCAAAAAGTTTCCCCCCGTTTCTTTCTTTGCGATATGATCACAGTTACTCAGAACCTTAGAGGCCACGTCTGTACATCAGCTTCTCGTGCTCTTATTTAAGAAGCCTATTAAACAGATTCCCCAATTTTTTCCCAAGTTTTTGACCGGAACGATTTTCTGCCAGCACCAGCGGGGTTTTTTTGTTTGTTTTGTTTTGTGTAGTGATTTAAGCGTTCGGAGAGAAAATGGCAGTGAGGGAGGAAATCGTAAAACTGGGAGTACGAGCATATTACGGTGAATTATCACGGGGGCCGTTACATGAAAACAATTTGTCGCTTGCTCCTTTGATGGCCGAATTGCTGCTGCTGATGCATTATGAGAGAGAGAGAGAGAGAGAGAGAGAGAGAGAGAGAGAGAGAGAGAGAGAGAGAGAGAGAGAGAGAGAGAGAGAGAGAGAGAGAGAGAGAGAGAGAGAGAGAGAGAGAGAGAGAGAGAGAGAGAGAGAGAGAGAGAGAGAGACTATCACCGTTAGAGCTTTAAATGTTGCTCAGTATACATTGCTGGCACTGACAGAGAAGCAGCAGGTGTCGCTTTTTTTTTACAAACAGATTTCCACAGAGTTTTCCGCATCTCTGGCATTGTTTCCATCCGCCAGGTAAACACCATTATGCAGGACTGCTGGGAATGTGGTGTGTTTGTGTGTGTGTGTGTTTCTTTATTTGGTGTTTAACGTCGTTTTCAACCATTCAAGGTTATATCGCGACGGGGAAAGGGGGGGGGGGGGGTGGGATGGGATAAGGGAAAGGGGGGAGATGGGGCAGAGCCACTTGTTAATTGTTTCTTGTTCACAAAAGCACTAAATTAATCAAAAAATTGCTGCAGGGGCTTGCAACGTAATACAATATATGACCTCACTGGGAGAATGCAAGTTTCCAGTACAAAGGACTTAACATTTCTTACATACTGCTTGACTAAAATCTTTACAAACATTGACTATATTCTATACAAGAAACACTTAACAAGGGTAAAAGGAGAAACAGAATCCGTTAGTCGCCTCTTACGACATGCTGGACAGCATCGGGTATATTCTTTCACTCCCCCTAACCCGCGGGGGGTGCCAGAAATGACGACTTTCGTTGCAGCGAATAATGGCTTGCTTTCTTTTACTTTATTTGGTGTTTAACGTCGTTTTCAACCACGAAGGTTATATCGCGACGAGGGAAAGGGGGGAGATGGGATAGGGGAAAGGGGGGAGATGGGATAGAGCCACTTGTTAAGTGTTTCTTGTTCACAAAAGCATTAATCAAAAAATTGCTCCAGGGGCTTGCAACGTAGTACAATATAATTATGACCTTACTGGGAGAATGCAAGTTTCCAGTACAAAGGACTAAACATTTCTTACATACTGCTTGACTAAAAACTTTACAAACATTGACTATATTCTATACAAGAACCACTTAACAAGGGTAAAAGGAGAAACAGAATCCGTTAGTCGCCTCTTACGACATGCGGGGTTCAGAGAAATAAGGATGTGGAAAAGAAGACTTTAGGTAAGTGAAATAAAGGTGATGGATCCAGTCAGGTAGAAATAAGACAACAAGAAAAGAATTGGAAAACTGCAGGGAATAGTAGGGAGAGTTTTCTTGGAAGGAAATATAGGTGAAAGGACTGGTAAGGCAGAAATAAGACAAAAGAAGAGAAGTAAAGGGGTGGGGTAGCTCTGTTTTAACGCTCCCGCCGCGTGAAGGCGACCCCATGGGAGCAGTGTGTGTGTGTGTGTTCTCAGAGAGAGAGGGGAGGGGGGCGGTACATTTAACAGCCGGAATCTACATTAGTGACCTATTACTACGGAATGTAGTGAGGCGAACAGGGAAAGAGAAAACGGGAAGGGGGGGGGGGGGAGGCGGACGGACAGAGAGACAGACAAAGAAAGACCATGTCATAAAGAACTATATCACCAGGGTGCCATAATTATAATAGTGTGTCCAATGACGCATTCTGTGTCTCTTATTGTTAATTCCCGATTCTGGTCTCTTGGCTCTTTGTCATGGGGAATGCTGTTTTGTGTTACTCTGATTAATTCCAACAGAGGGAACACTGCTCGGGAAACAGATCGCTGGGTCCGTAGCGTATTAAAGGGGAAGAATGTAGTGAAGCAGCCATTGCTGATGGTTTACTGATACCATATTCATGTGTTCATATCAGAAGAACATGTTCCATTTTTATGTAATATTTAAATGGACAATAAAGTATTTGTATTGTTATTGTTATAGGGGCGGGGATGTAGCTCAGTCGGTAGCGCGCTGGATTTGTATCCAGTTGGCCGCTGTCAGCGCGAGTTCGTCCCCACGTTCGGCGAGAGATTTATTTCTCAGAGTCAACTTTGTGTGCAGACTCTCCTCGGTGTCCGAACACCTCCGTGTGTACACGCAAGCACAAGACCAAGTGCGCACGAAAAAGATCCTGTAATCCATGTCAGAGTTCGGTGGGTTATAGAAACACGAAAATACCCAGCATGCTTCCTCCGAAAACGGCGTATGGCTGCCTAAATGGCGGGGTAAAAAACGGTCATACACGTAAAATTCCACTCGTGCAAAAAACACGAGTGTACGTGGGAGTTTCAGCCCACGAACGCAGAAGAAGAAGAAGAAGTTATTGTTATGGTTATTAAACAGTTATGTAAACCACCACAGGTCTGTCCAGGCTTATTCGCCAAGTCCATTTCACGGACCTCGCTGTACGAAGCTTTTGCATGAATTTTTTGGGAAAAGACTTCTCAAAGTCGACTTTGGGCTCAATGTAGGTCAGCCTTTAAGATCTTTCTAATTGATCCCGAAGTTGACTTCCCGAAGATTTGGCTATGTATTGTTACAGATAATTCAGTACCGAAGCTTTGGCAATGTATTGTTACAGATAATTCAGTACCGAAGCTTTGGCAATGTATTGTTACAGATAATTCAGTACCGAAGCTTTGGCAATGTATTGTTACAGATAATTCAGTACCGAAGCTTTGGCAATGTATTGTTACAGATAATTCAGTACCGAAGCTTTGGCAATGTATTGTTACAGATAATTCAGTACCGAAGCTTTGGCAATGTATTGTTACAGATAATTCAGTACCGAAGCTTTGGCAATGTATTGTTACAGATAATTCAGTACCGAAGCTTTGGCAATGTATTGTTACAGATAATTCAGTACCGAAGCTTTGGCAATGTATTGTTACAGATAATTCAGTACCGAAGCTTTGGCAATGTATTGTTACAGATAATTCAGTACCGAAGCTTTGGCAATGTATTGTTACAGATAATTCAGTACCGAAGCTTTGGCAATGTATTGTTACAGATAATTCAGTACCGAAGCTTTGGCAATGTATTGTTACAGATAATTCAGTACCGAAGCTTCATTCAACGAGCTTCGCGAAGTCGACTTCGTCCAATTTCAGCCTTTAAAAAAGGGGTACGATCTTCAATCAACATATATACACATCCCAACAAGTGTTTAAATACTTTTTCCTCTCTCTCTCTCTCTCTCTCTCTCTCTCTCTCTCTCTCTCTCTCTCTCTCTCTCTCTCTCTCTCTCTCTCTCTCTCTCTCTCTCTCTCTCTCTCTCTCTCTCTCTCTCTCTCTCTCTCTCTCTCTCTCTCTCTCTCTCTCCAACTGTTATGTATTGTTAGGGCGTTGATACTATCTGAGAAGAGAGGGGTAGTTTCCGTGCAGAAACCGTTCTTGTTTTTCTTATTCTTAATAAATCCACTTACGCGCAGTTTTGTTTGTTCGATCAGGGTCACTAAGTACAGATCCCGTAGTTTCGTGATATATGAGTACGGTTTTGGTTTTGTGTGGTTGAATCAGGGCGTTGTTAATGAAAAAGAGGTTTTGCGTGTTTTTTGGGAAAGGTTGGTCGATTGCAGATGGCAAGAGTGGGATTATCATATTCAAAATAGTGATAGATTTGCTGTTTATCGGACATTTTGTACTGTACATGACATTAAACCCTACCTTTTGTTGAATGTGGATAGACATCTAAAGTTTATTATGACTAGGTTTCGATTCAGTATTTCAGAAATAAATGTTCATGCTAACCGATATAAACAGCATGATGCCGATCAGTTGATGTGTCCCCTTTGTAAAGTAAAGCAAGAAGATGAAGTCCATTTTGTTTTGTGTTGTCCATACTTAAACCGATTAAGAGAAAAATGTATCCCATTTAAATATAATATTATAAAAACCCAAGCACTTTTAGACTCAGCTTCCCGCAGTGGGGCACTGCGGTTATGAAATTAAAGGCCCCTCCTGTTTTTGGAACCGCAGGAGCTTTCTAGTTTGCTGTTAGGTAGATTTTTGGTTCCTCTTTCCTGTCATGCTCTCTTTTTCTTCATGAATTCTTTTCCTTTTTCTGCCTTCTTGCTCATTCACCTGTATTTTTTCCAAAAATCTCTTCTCTTGCCGCTTGTCTCGCGATTCATGTATAGTTTAATCTGTTAGTGTTCTGATGTAAGTCCAGCAGTAGATAGGTTAAGCCTATTTAACATACTGGAAACTGGTAATCTTCCAGTAGGTATTAATTTAGTTTTACTAAAGCCTGCTGGGACACAAGTAATGGGTTAGTGCATTTGTAAACAGGAATCGCTTGACAAGTGGCCCCCTTCATCCCCCCCTTCCTCGTCCTGATATGGCTCTGCGTAGTCGGCTGGACGTTAAGCAACAAATAAACAAACAAACAATAAACAAACAAATAGACTCAGCTTGCTCCTGGCTTCACCTCAAGAAACTGTTGTTAGAAATGTATCCTTGTATTTGTATAAAGCCTTTAAATCAAGAGATGCTGTAACCTCTTAGTTAAATAACGTGTAATGTATGTTTTAATCTGTAGTGTTGTGCGATTATTATGTTGTACCTTTTTTGCACCTGATGAGTTAAATTATTTGCAACGTTAACCATTTGTTCACACTCCTTCATAAGGGGCTATGGCCTATTGAATAAATTATCTGCGTCTGCGTCTCTCTACAACTGTTATGTATTGTTAGGGCGTTGATACTATCTGAGAAGAGAGGGGTAGTTTCCGTGCAGAAACCATTCTTGTTTTTCTTATTCTTAATAAACCCGCTTACGCGCAGTTTGGTTTGTTCGATCAGGGTCACTAAGTACAGATCCCGTAGTTTCGTGATATTTCAGTCGCTTTTTGTCGTGCAGGATGGCATCACAGGATGCTCTTGCGTCTGTCTTAGTATATTGATCAGTGCAGCATGTCTGGCGTACGTGGCATTTTTCTTGTTGCTTTTTGTTTTTTGATTGATGTGAGAAATCAGCGACTGTAGGTTTCTATCCGAGCTTGGGACGCCCGGCCGCCCGGATGTTGTCTGAAAATCCTATTAGGACCTCTGGTTTCTGTCCCGTTCATGTCTGCTGAGTTCTGAGCTTTTTCTCGCCGTATCATTTTCTTCTTTTCCATGGCAGTAACTGTGAATGTACATCAAGCTAAAGAAGAACCGTGGCGAATTTGTCTTCTTAATTTTTTTTCCATGGCAGTAACTGTGAATGTACATCAAGCTTAAAGAAGAACCGTGGCGAATTTTTCTCCTTCATTTCTTTTCCGTGGCAGTAACTGCGAATGTACATCAAGCTAAAGAAGAACCGTGCTGAATTTGTCTTCTTAATTTTTTTTTCCATGGCAGTAACTGTGAATGTACATCAAGCTTAAAGAAGAACCGTGGCGAATTTGTCTTCTTAATTTTTTTTCCATGGCAGTAACTGTGAATGTACATCAAGCTTAAAGAAGAACCGTGGCAAATTTGTCTTCTTAATTTTTTTTCCATGGCAGTAACTGTGAATGTACATCAAGCTAAAGAAGAACCGTGGCGAATTTGTCTTCTTAATTTTTTTCCATGGCAGTAACTGTGAATGTACATCAAGCTAAAGAAGAACCGTGGTGAATTTGTCTTCTTAATTTTTTTTCCATGGCAGTAACTGTGAATGTACATCAAGCTTAAAGAAGAACCGTGGTGAATTTGTCTTCTTAATTTTTTTTCCGTGGCAGTAACTGTGAATGTACATCAAGCTTAAAGAAGAACCGTGGTGAATTTGTCTTCTTCATTTTTTTTCCGTGGCAGTAACTGTGAATGTACATGAAGCTAAAGAAGAACCGTGGCGAATTTTTCTCTTTCCATTATTTTTCCGTGGCAGTAACTGCGAATGTAAAGAAGAACCGTGGCGATTTTTTTGTTTTGTTTTTTTGTTCATGACATTTACTGTGAATTTACATCAAACTAAAGAAGAACCGTGGCGAAGTTTTCTTCTGTCGTTTCGTTCTTTGCATCGGTCCCACAACTGTTGAAGGGACGCACAGAAACAAAAACAAAAACCATTTGTTTCCTGACACTCACAGTCCTCCCGTGTAAATGATACAGGCAGGTACATTACACAAGGTCCTGTGGTCGGCTCAGCATCTCAGATACAGGCAGGTACATTACACAAGGTCCTGTGGTCGGCTCAGCATCTCAGATACAGGCAGGTACGTTACACAAGGTCCTGTGATCGGCTCAGCATCTCAGATACAGGCAGGTACATTACACAAGGTCCTGTGATCGGCTCAGCATCTCAGATACAGGCAGGTACATTACACAAGGTCCTGTGATCGGCTCAGCATCTCAGATACAGGCAGGTACATTACACAAGGTCCTGTGGTCGGCTCAGCATCTCAGATACAGGCAGGTACATTACACAAGGTCCTGTGGTCGGCTCAGCATCTCAGATACAGGCAGGTACGTTACACAAGGTCCTGTGGTCGGCTCAGCATCTCAGGTACAGGCAGGTACATTACACAAGGTCCTGTGGTCGGCTCAGCATCTCAGATACAGGCAGGTACATTACACAAGGTCCTGTGGTCGGCTCAGCATCTCAGATACAGGCAGCTACATTACACAAGGTCCTGTGGTCGGCTCAGCATCTCAGATACAGGCAGGTACATTACACAGGGTCCTGTGGTCGGCTCAACATCTCAGATACAGGCAGGTACATTACACAAGGTCCTGTGGTCGGCTGCGCGTTAAGCAAACAAACAAACAAACAAACCAACCAACCAACACACGGTCCTCCAGCCCTCCGCTTGGACACGTACCAACACTCAACAGCCTCACTCATTTCTGTGCACAGCGACCTTTTGTTGTAAGAGTTTATTCAGAAGATTGGCACTAGTGTCGGTTACGAAATTAATTCATCCACACAGACACACAAACACACAGACACACAAACACTTCTCAGCACGGAAAGCACCAAGGCTTTCAATGTGAGTAATTTTGCTCAATATCCATGTGGCGAGATGGCTTTGTCCTCAGCGAGAGCCTGGGCAGATTGGAGATGGTAAGTTGAGTCGTGTACAGGGAAAAGATTCGGCTTTCAAGATCTCTGCTTCTGCTTTCAACATCTCTGCTTCTGCTTTCAAGATATCTGCGTCTGCGTCTTCTCCGTGACGATTTATTCCCTGTCTGCACTTTGCCTGGTTTTCACGTTAATCGTGCCTGGTTTTCACGTTAATCGTGCCTGGTTTTCACGTTAATCGTGTCTGGTTTTCACGTTAATCGTGCCTGGTTTTCACGTTAATCGTGCCTGGTTTTCACGTTAATCGTGTCTGGTTTTCACGTTAATCGTGCCTGGTTTTCACGTTAATCGTGCCTGGTTTTCACGTTAATCGTGTCTGGTTTTCACGTTAATCGTGTCTGGTTTTCACGTTAATCGTGTCTGGTTTTCACGTTAATCGTGCCTGGTTTTCACGTTAATCGTGTCTGGTTTTCACGTTAATCGTGCCTGGTTTTCACGTTAATCGTGCCTGCTTTTCACGTTAATCGTGCCTGCTGGAACCGTTTGAAGACTTCAGTGGGTTTGTTTCTCTCTCGCAAATAACAACGTATTTTAGGGCGTCTTGCTTTTGCGTCTTTGGATAGCATCGCTTTGACATCCCTGTCTTTGGATAGCATCGCTTTGACATCCCTGTCTTTGGATAGCATCGCTTTGACATCCCTGTCTTTGGATAGCATCGCTTTGACATCCCTGTCTTTGGATAGCATCGCTTTGACATCCCTGTCTTTGGATAGCATCGCTTTGACATCCCTGTCTTTCTTGTGCATCGGTCATCGACAAGTATTACTTTCGTCTTTCCAAAATTGTGGTGATTTATCTCCTAGGATCTGTGTGCATGCGTTGGGCAAGAGCGGCCATTGTTTTCTTTCTAACAATCACATATTTCTTCAACATTTGTGCCTTCCCCTCTGGTTTTCAAGAGTTTTGTTTTTCTTTGTCTATCTTTGGAGAGGGTTTGCTGTTTTTCTGTCCAATAACGATATTCTTAAGTCCTGTTCTTTTGTCTTTTTACCAAATTGCTGTTTTCTTTGCAAGAATCGCATTTTTTGGGGTACCTATTTTATACGTTTTTGTGTGTCTCCAAAGACGATAGCTTTTCTCCTCCAACGGTCACGTGATATTATTCTTAAAGGACTTAAAGGACTTCAGCTTTTGCGTCTGTTTTCTGTGTGGTTTTTTTTTCCTACGATGATGACATATTTTCTAAAAACTCTGCAGCTTTCTTCGTGAAGCCCTTCGATGGAGCAGTCTTGCTGCAACAACTCTGTGCATCCTTACAAGACGAAAAGAAGGAAAGAAAGACCTTGTGTTGTGAAATCCCACCCCTGTCCACAGATGGCAGCCCAGACTTGTTGACTTGCTTTTTCTCTGCACTGACCCAATGTTTCGCTGCTGCCACTAACAACAGCAAGGGGGGACGATAGGGGGTGGTTGGAGGGGGGGCTGCTGAGTGGTGATAAAGGATAAGAGGGGGTCTAGGATCACCAATCGGGGGGGGGGGGGGGACAAATTTGCCCAGACATGGGGCACGAGGGGGGATGGTTGGGAGTGAGGGGGGGGGGGGGGTGGAGGTTCCAGGGAAGGTCGGTCGTTGGGAGTAACGAGTAAATTTCTACGATCGGCTCTCAACTTCACAGGATTCCGCAGACGATTCGTCGGCACGTTCTCTTGCCCCCCCATCCCCACCCCTCTCCTCCGAGTCTCTCCTTTCCTCCCATCCCACCCTTGTCTCTGCCTTGACTACTTCTCTCAGTATCTTTTCCACCCCTTCTCTCACTGTCCGCTCTCCTCTCTCTCTCTCTCTCTCTCTCTCTCTCTCTCTCTCTCTCTCTCTCTCTCTCTCTCTCTCTCTCTTGAACACCTTGTGTTGCATCGATCGTTGTCAGAGAAAGTTTAATTCTCTGCCCCCCTTCCAGCTTGCCCCCCCCCCTCCTACTCCTTTTACAACGGTTTGGTCCGATCAGCACACTTTAGGAGATGTGATTCTTGCCTCTCCCTAGACTAGCGGGATGTATGTTGTCTCCTCTCTCAGGCTCCCTAGCTCGGTCTTGGGGTGCCCTACACTTACGAAGGTGTGTAGAAGTCGTGTGAAGAAATTTCGTGAGCCACATGATTTCTCCAGTGAATGGAATTCTATCTGATGTCCGATGAGAAAAGTGAGAGATATCAGTTCTGTTTCTCCCCCTGCCAGCGTGATGAGGATACAGGACACGTGTACTCCCTCACCGAGACTATCAGTTTGCCATGCAGACCCCGTGAAGACTGAATTGTCCTGTGCTACACGACATTTCCTGCATTTGAGGCTATAGGTTCGATCAGGAGGTTTTTAGAAATGTGATTCTTGCTTCTCTTCCGCTTAGTCCGTCGTGTTTGTCGCCCCCCTCCCCCCCCCCCCCTCTCTCTCTCTCTCTCTCTCTGGCTTTCTCTCTCTCTCTCTGGCTTTCTCTCTCTCTCTCTCTCTCTCTCTCTCTCTCTCTCTCTCTCTCTCTCTCTCTCTCTCTCTCTCTCTCTACAGGTACCATACATAGTTGCAAAGAATTGGCTTGTGTCACAAGGTAGCTCCTGTGGATTCTGTCAGCGTTTGGTCCGATCAGCAAACTGAGCGATCCTTGCTTGTTCTGTTCCTAACGTACAGTTGAATTTATCACAATTGTTTCCCTCTGCTGCCATATAATTATACTCGTGAAAAACTCTCTTGTACCACATGATTTCTCGTGTTATGAAGAAATCGTGTGTGTTGCACGCTGCGTCCTGTGAATTATTTCTCTGGTCCGACTGATCAGCAGACTTCAAGAAATGTGGTTCCTGCTTGTTTTGATTTTGACGCATTGGCGCCGGCTATACAATATTCGTGGCGAATTCTCTTGGGGCACACCATTACTCCCGTGAATTGTCTCGTCAGCGCTACTCATAGACAGCTCCCGTAGTCGTCCGATGCCACACTAGTTGTGTCGTGTCAGGCGGCAAACCGATCATACGAAAGATTTTATGGAAAGCCGTTTGGCTCATAACCATTACACGCGTAATAAAACATAAATACACGTGTAATAAATAATTGATACACGTGTAATAAATGATTAATGCACGTGTAATAATCATTTTTACGCGTGTAATAAATAATTCATACACGTGTAAGAAATGATTAAATACGCGTGTAATAAATATTTCATGCGCGTGTAAGAAATGATTAAATACGCGTGTAATAAATATTTCATGCGCGTGTAAGAAATGATTAAATACACGTGCAGGAAATAGTTTATACGCGTGTAAGAAATGATTAAATACACGTGTAGGAAATTATTTAAATACACGTGTATTTAATCATTACATACACCCGTAATAAACTTAAAACTTGAATCGGAAAATATACGACATGCAAAGCAACAACTCTCGTCTATTCTACTTCCGGTTCGCGCGCACAACAACCGACTTCATCTGATAAAACAAGTAACTTACCTTTCCAATGCTGTGCGAGCCTGGGCAAAGGCGTTAAATTGTTCTCGCAAACCTTCTAAGGTGACATTGACGTTTGCCGCTTCCGCCATCTTGAGCTGTAAGCGTGCAAAGCGAGGCGATGAAGACGCATAGAGTGTTTTTCATGTGGATTCCCAGTCCGAGTTTTTAAGTCGCTTAACAACGTGACTCCTGCATTTTTAACGCTTGTATGAAATATTTATTACACGCGTATTTATTCATTTCTTACGCGTGTATGAAAAATGTATTACACGTGTATTTAATCATGTCTTACACGTGTACGAAATGATTAAATACACGTGGAATAAAAATGTCATACACGTGTACGAAATGATTAAATACACCCGTAATAAATATTTCATGCGCGTGTAAGAAATATTTAATACACGCGTAAGAAATATTTCATGCGCGTGTAAGAAATAATTAATACACGCGTAATAATCATTTCATGCGCGTGTAAAAAATATTTAAATACACGTGTAATAAATAATTACACGTGTATTTAAATATTTCTTACACGCGCATGAAATGTTAATTACGCGTGTATTTAATCATTTCTTACACGAGTATGAAATATTTATTACACGTGTATTTAATCATTATGCTATTCCATAGCATGAGAAAAAAGATAAATTACACGTGCAATAAGAAATAAATACACGTGTATTAGTCATTTATTACGCGTGTATTTATGTTTTATTACACGCGTAATGGTTATGAGCCAAACGGCTTTCCATAAGATTTATCTGTCGTGCCAACGAGTCTCGAGTCAGTCAAGTTGTGTTTGTCTGTGTGAGCTGCCGGCATCAACTTAGAGTGTGTCTGTGCCGGCATCAAGTGTGTCTGTGCCGGCATCGTGTGTGTCTGTGCCGCGCTGTAGAGAGCTGGGATGTTCCAGAATGTTTCTCTCCTGACGGGAAACAAATCTCTTCTCAGTGGTGTGTAGCACGTGTTTATAGGTCACCTACCTGTAGTGTGCGCGTGGGTATAACGTGCTAGGGGTTGCTCTCCCAACCTCGTGATCACTTCGCGTGTGTGCTCGCGTGTCACAGTGTTTTCTGTCTGTGTCTGAAAGTGTGTGTTGTATGTGTCTGGGAGTGTCGATTGCCCGTGCCCATCGAGTCAGGTCAGTTTCTCCTACCCCCTCCTATCGTGGCAGTGTGTTTTGTGTGACAACAAATAACCCGGTTATCGATTTCGAATTGTGGCTGATTGCGGCGGGCAAGTTTCGATTTCACTTCACCGTGTCTGTTAGTTTTGTATGTGGGTGCAAGTAGTCCGGGTGTGCCTACAACAGAAAGACAAAAAGCGTTCTTTGTCGATGTGGTGTAAGGAGTCAGTGTGCCCGGTACTTGCATCGGAAAGACTGAAAACAGTGTTCCCACTCAGTTGTGTGTGTGTGATGAAAGTAGAAGTGTTCCCACTGTATGTGATGAAAGTAGAAGTGTTCCCACTGGATGTGATGAAAGTAGAAGTGTGTCCCATTCAACAGACAGAAACAAGTGTTCCCAGTCAGTTTGGTGCAAGAAGTAAGTGTGTGCCTTCACCATAGAAGAAGAGAACGCGTAATCCATGCTTGGCTTGAGATGGCAGCGGCGTTGTTTTGCAGCATTTCGTGTTTGTGCCCTTCGAGGATACAGTGTGCCCGCAACTGTCAGAACTGATTGCGGTGAACGTTGTGCACGTGTAATTTGTGAATCGCGATATTGCTTGCAAATTGCAACGCTTCAGCCTCCTGCTCCCACATTGTTTGGTAACTCTGTGTGTGTAGGAACAGATTGTGCTGTGGTGGTGAATATTTCAGCGAGTTGCAATGTTCTGTGGATTCTGGATTTATTAAGGCTGTTCTTGATTGAGCCTGAAGTAGACTTTGCCAAATTAATGTCACGTCAGGCTTCCGTGTTTCTTTCGGATGCTACACTCTGAGTTTACTGGACATATTATCCGCACTTATGTGAACACAATGTGTAGAGGTGTGTTCCCCTCGAGTACACTTTAGTGTTCACATTTGACCACACTGCTTTTACCACGTGCCTCAATTCTTAACATTTTACACTGTGTTCAAAACTGGTTACAGCAAGGATGTTCAAAAGTGGAACATTCCAATTATTTTAGAGTGTATAGTCTATGGACCATTTCGAAGCTGGGTTGGGAGAGGGCAGAAGAGATAGCAGACTCTCTGTTTCAGCATACCGCGTGGCACCGCTAGACGCGTGAAGATTTTCTAAATGGTCGCTAGGCAATGTATGGCAGACTGTGAAAAGTAATTCTTGATGTAGGTGTATAGTCTGATAAGTGTTCTTTATAACATCTCTAGCTCCGACAAACTGTGGACTGACACTACCTATTGAGAGATGGGGTTTTTAAACACAGAAACATGTTTCAACCGGAAGCATCACTAGTTTGAGCACCCCGTGGAACAACATTGATATTGTGTGAACTAGTCGATTTCTCATGCTGGTATAGTCTATCCTTCGGGATTAGTAAGTAATTCTCTCCCATTGTCAGTGAAGTTCTACCGAGTCAATTACCACGGCGTTTTCTGTGTGTGTGGGAGATTGTGTGACATTCTCTTCGGAACTCGGTACGGTATCAGTGTCTTAGGGTTAGGGTTAGTCTTCGTAACGGGGAGATCTTTTTTCAAAATTTCTTTTGTTGTTTTAACTTCCTTTCTTGGTTCAAGTTTAGACTCTGTTGGTTGTTGGTGTTTTAAAAGAAAATGTCACTAGTCTAGGTACAGCAACACTCTGTGACATCAGTTTTGTATGGTTTTTTTTTTAATGCAAAAGTCGATTTCTCATGCTAGTATCGTCTTCTCTCCTGGATCAGTTTGTTCTCGTCCATTGTGATAGTGCAGTGTACCTAGTTAGTAGTTATTTACCATGTCGTTTTTTACGTGTGAGGAAGATAGTCTTTGCCTTCTGTTCGTGAACCAGATTCAGCATCTGTTTGCCTTGAAAAGGGTGGTGGTATTTGGTTCGGTTTCATTATGTGTTTGTGTAAAGGAGATCGGATAGTCTTACGTAACTTAATTTTCTTGGATAGTAAAACCGACTTTTCTTGGTGCAGTTCGAGGATGTGTTTGTGTAAAGGATCGGTTGGCTTTTGGGTTCGTCTGCATTCGGCTTTGCGGGACCGATTCAATGTTACTTCCTGTCTCCGTTTACATGGTGGTCTCCGTGTTTGAAACTTGTGTCAAGGAGATATAGTATTCTTTTTTTTTTAGGGGGGGGGGGGGGAGGGGTCGATGTTAGGATCAGGTTGTGTGAAGGAGGTAGTATGGCCTTTTCTTGGTTTAGTTTTAGGATCTGTTTGTGTGAAGGAGGCAGATATTACTACTTTCTTTTCTTGGTTTCATTTCAGGATCGATGAGCGTTTTGAAACACGATCGCTTTCAAGCTGTCTTTTTTGTGGTTCAGTCGATGGGTTTGTGTTTTGGAACTAAGCGATCGATGTCGCACTTTTGTTTGATGTTTGGCGCTCAATTTTGTTTCCCCTTCCGCGCGATATTTTGCTGACGCGATGTTTGTTTGTTTGTTGGTTTGTTTAACGCCCAGCCGACCACGAAGGGCCATATCAGGGCGGTGCTGCTTTGACATATAACGTGCGCCACACACACGACAGAAGTCGCAGCACAGGCTTCATGTCTCAACCAGTCACATTATTCTGACACCGGACCAACCAGTCCTAGCACTAACCCCATGATGGCAGACGCCAGGCGGAGCAGCCACTAGATTGCCAATTTTAAAGTCTTAGGTATGACCCGGCCGGGGTTCGAACCCACGACCTCCCGATCACGGGGCGGACGCCTTACCACTAGGCCAACCGTGCCGGTCTGACGCGATGTACGTATAGTGTTCGTTTCGTTTGTCAGACATTGCCTTCGGTTCATTTGGACGTTCATAAGTCGACCCCCCGCGGGTTAGGGGGAAGAATTTACCCGATGCTCCCCAGCATGTCGTAAGAGGCGACTAACGGATTATGTTTCTCCTTTTACCCTTGTTAAGTGTTTCTTGTATAGAATATAGTCAATTTTTGCAAGGATTTTAGTCAAGCAGTATGTAAGAAATGTTAAGTCCTTTGTACTGGAAACTTGCATTCTCCCAGTAAGGTAATATATTGTACTACGTTGCAAGCCCCTGGAGCAAATTTTTGATTAGTGCTTTTGTGAACAAGAAACAATTGACAAGTGGCTCTATTCCATCTCCCCCCTTTCCCCGTAGCGATATAACTTTCGTGGTTGAAAACGACGTTAAACACCAAATAAAGAAAGAAAGTTGATAAGTCGTCTTATCTCTAAGTGTGGAAGACCAAGAGCTAGCATTGCCAGGGTGTTGTTTGACCATGATTTGATTTGAATTTCTTCATCTGTTTGTCACTTCGAAGAATAATCGTTGCTTTGTTATGTATTTATCTGTGTCAGTCAGGTGTATGTTTCAGAAGTTGTGTACAGCCTTTTGCAAGTTTGGAGAATAATTGTTGCTAAGCAACCTATTTATCAGCGGGGGTTCTGTATCATTAGAGCTTGCATCACTCAGTTGCTGTTATTGATTGACTGGCGTGTTTCAGAAGTTTGTTCAACTTTTGTCAGTTTTGAGGATTACCGTTGAAGCATAGTAGCCTATTTACCAGCGTGAGTTGTGTTTCTAAATGTGTCAGCAGGATTTTTATTTTGTGGATAAATGACAGGTTTCTTCAGACACCCCCCCCTCCAAACACACACACCGCTGCTTCAGATGCGAGACGCCGGAAAATTTTATTTGCATGCTCCTATAACTTCCTTAACTTGTTTCGTTTGGATTATATACCGTATATATATTGTGACAGTGTCAATTACCCCTCTGTCAAAACGCAACCTTGTGTTGCCAGGAAATGAACGCACGTGTAAAGTTTGTCAAACAGTGTCCAAGTTACATTGTCAGATGGAGACACAAGGAGGCTGACGCAGGGGAGCTAACCCTGGCGACACATCGATTCCCTCCCATTGATCCAAGGGACACAATTCCCGCTTTCGCCTGGACGAATTTGGCGTGTGAGTGGTCCCCCCTAGAGAGAGAAAAGGGATTATAGTTTTCTAAAGCTGGAGAGGTTTTCTTTTCTCTCTCTCACCCCCCCCCCCCCCCCCCCCTCCTTTCCCATTTTCAGCTCTCAAAGACCCAGACTATTTTCTATTTCTTTCTCTTTTCGCCATTCCTGTGGGGGAAAAAAATTGTGGTGAGAAAGTCTCATCGAGCAATGCTAGTCAGCACAAAATGAGATTACGGCGTGCCAATAAAGACGCCAGGGCGTTGCGTCAATAATAGATTTTCAATTGTTCCAAACTACTTCCAACGTGGCAGCTAGGAGTGAGAGAGATCGAGAACAATGTTCTGCGAGGAACGTGAGTTATTGGGGGATTGTAAATTGGACGGCGCGCCGCGCACCAAGTGACGGAGAGCTGAGAAATGAAAGACGAGGAAACCAAGAAACGAGGGAGTGATCGTATAATAATGATTTGTCCACCCACGCGTTCATTATTTCTCTGCAATCTTCACTTTTGTTCTTAGTGCAGATGGTGATACTGTTGACACCCTCCCCGCTGCCGAAATCGGCTGCCGAATTCGCGAAATGGGCAAGTTTTAGAGGCATTTACGCGTTTTGGGCAAAACGCTGCCGATTTCGCGTATTGGGCAGTGTTTTGCCGATTTCGGGAAATGGGTTAAAATGTTGCCGATTTCGTGGAATCAGCAATTACGTGAATTTGGCACGACACATACAAATGTATATTACTCCAATTTGAAGACTCCCTCCATTTCATAACCCTGATTTAATCAGATTCCTCTGTGGTGGTCGTAAAGATGGGAGCCGAATATTGCCGGGGGGAGGGAGAGGTGTTTGGGATTTTGTGTGTATACCGTCAGTAAACCCCAATTTAAGACTCCCTCCCTTTTAGTACCTGATTTGATCAGATTCCTGGTGGTCTCTTAGATGGGGGCGGGAGGGAGGGTGTGGTGGCGTCCCACTGTCCCACAGCTTTCAACTCACGACGCATGTGGCGTCCCACTGTCCCACAGCTTTCAACTCACGACGCATGTGGCGTCCCACTGCCCCACGGCTTTCAACTCACGACGCATGCGTAGACGGAATGGATGTGGAGATAAATGTTTTCTACTGAGGAGAGGAACGTCCAGCAACTGTTAAACTTGAGATCACTGCAACGTGACAGCATTGTCTGTTGTTCTGTTTCTCCTGTTATTGCACTCTCTCAGGCCAGTTTTGTTGTCAAACTACATGACAAATTACCTGGGTGTTTTTTTTGGATTCATTTTAAGCCAGGATGTAATTCAGGAACGATATTTTAGGCGCGTTCTTCTTGAAATTTTCATTATCTGCCCGTTTGTAATGAGAACCGAGTTCTACAAAAATCATGCGGGTATGAAAGTGATGTACAACTTTGCACTGTGCGCCTGGTGAGAGGGAAGTGGAGTTTGTTGTCCTCAGTGTCTGGTGTGTGTGTATGTGTGTGCGTGCGTGTGCGCGTCCGTGCCTGTGTGTGTGTGTGTGTGTGTGAGTGGGGGGGTAAGATGCAGTTCTTCCCGTGTAAACGTCCATGTAAAGCACAACAGGTGTGTCCAGGATTTGACATGGGATGTTAAGAGCGTTCTACTACTTGGACGCCTCGCTGCCAACAACCTGCAGCCTGCTTGCTCTGTGTGCATGGTGGGGGTTTAGTTTTGTCGCTGAATGAAATTCACTGAGTAAACACAGGTGCCGGTTACACACTTGAGTCCGCAAAGATCTGATAAACAGTGGCAAGTAAGCGCTGTAAACGCATTCGACATGTGAAATGGAGTAAGTGAGAACCAGTCTGATCGCCAGCTATGAAAGGAACGAGCGACTTTCATCCTCAAAGACAGCAAAGCTTCCACAGAACGCAGACAGCTTGTTCATGTTGGGAATACATTCAATTGACAGGATGAATGTGTCAACTAAAAGGCTGGACAGAGTTGTGATGATTTACGCGATGATGTTCACAATGATGTTCACGATGATGTTCACGATGATGTTCACAATGATGTTCACGATGATGTTCACGATGATGTTCACGATGATGTTCACGATGATGTTCACGAGAAGGAAGATTTGTTACAGGGCTCCCCATATTAGGCATACCGGCATCCTGCACGCACTCGAAGCTGAAAAAACGTACTAAAAAATCATGACATTGAGGGGATGCTGTTTTCATAAAGTGTTCTGCGACATCTGTACAGACGTAAATGTACGGAGTTTATCAGACTGATTTGACCATAATATGTTGTGAAGTGCTTAGGGAACAGCTCCAAAAGTCGCCATTACGTTAAAGTGTACACTACATTGGGGTATGCACGTTAAAGATCCCACGACTGACAAAAAGGTCTTTCCTGGCAAAATTGTATAGGCGTAGATAAAAATGTCCACCAAAATACCCGTGTGACTTGGAATGATAGGCCGTGAAAGGTGGATGCAGCGCCTATAGGCTGTTGATCTACTGGCCGATGTGAATGCGTGATATATTGTGTAAAAATAAATTCAATCTCACATGGCATAAAACGCTTTGAACTTCGGATAAGGCGCTATATAAATACCCGTTATTATTATTATATAAGTGATGAGCGCTCCAAAGAGTATATTTCGGCGAGGATTGTCGCTTCCGAAAGCAAGAATATGAACCTCCGGGTCTTGGGACCCTGTGCTGTGATGTTTGACTGAGAGGTCCAAGGGTCCTCATAGATTTAAAGTGTGGGGTCCCAGGACCCTCTAGATGGAGCGTCTGTGGGGACCCCTGTATCGTTAAGTTAACCGATCACTCGTGAATGCTGACTGACTCTGCGAGGTGAATCAGAATTCTGCGTTTATTGGTTTAAGGCGAATTTCTTTCCTCTTTCTTTTTCCAAAATCTGATTGCGGGTAACGGCTTGCGTCAAAAAGAGTTTTGATTCTGGCTGAGACTTTACGTTGAAGGCTGCTTTTATTGGATTTCGACTCCTTTCTTCTTCCTTTTTCTGTCTTTCTTTTTCCACAATGTGATTGCGGCTGGTGGCTTGCGTTGAAGAGGTTTTGGGTTCTTGCTCAGACTCCTATGGAGGAGACGTCAATTTTGGTTAACCTGTCACGTGATTGCCATCGATTTCCAGCGTCAATGTCGACTGGTAGGGAAAGGGTTAATGTAGATGTTGGCATCGGGTGCGTGACGGCTGATTGGAGGTGTGCGCATGAGGTGAAAGAGGGGGGATGGGGGTGGGGTTGGGAGAGGGTGCTTGGGGTGAGTTGGGGACTGAGGGTGGGAGGTGTGTGTCTGTCTGTCTGTCTGTCTGTCTGGGTCTGTGTCTGTGTGTGTCTGAAAGTAGACCTACATAGTACAACCGTAAGATGTGTTTGCGTTGTTGGCTCCGTCGCAAACAAAAAGTCTTGGCAAGTCTTGCCAAGGCAGACAACTGTGGAGAGATTGATGTGTGTGTTCTCTCCCCTGTAATGAAATTTCAAATGATTTCATCCAACCATTGCTTTGGACGTCAGGCTAGTAAGGAAAAGAGAGGGGGGGGGGTTGAGATTTGGAGAGAGGAAGTGGAAGGATGGGAATGGGGGGTGGACTGGCTAATATGGTTGTAATGGGGGGTACAGAGGGAGAGGTGGACGAATTATAAGCGCTGTTCGTTTTTATAAGATTCTTAAAGGTATTTTTACTTGGAAGAATCAGCAGTCAGTGTGTGGAATCTTTAAGAGGGAAAAAGTCATCCTTTATTAAATGTTCGTGTGCGGGACAACCCGCTATTTGCTCCCAGGATTGTAACATTGATTTCACCTTGCATTCTAGTTCTGCAGTTGAAGGCACACTACTCCTCGTAAAAACAGTGTATTTAAAGTGTGGGCAGGCATTGACATGGGATAAGACCACCCCTCTATTTGCTCACACAACAAAACTCAACATCTTCACTGCTTGCTGTAGGACGTTGGCGTTTTTGGTGAATTAATTTCTGAAAAAGTAACTTGTACGGCTCTTACGAATTTATTTCATCAACAACACTCTGACTGCACAGAGAGCAGCCAGGCCGTTCAGTTTTTGTATGAGACCAAGTGGAGGACGGTCTTATCCCGTGTAACACCCAGGCCGTTCACTTTGTGTGTGAGACCAAGTGGAGGACGGTCTTATCCCGTGTAAAACCCAGGCCGTTCAGTTTGTGTGTGAGACCAAGTGGAGGACGGTCTTATCCCGTGTAACACCCAGGCCGTTCAGTTTGTGTGTGAGACCAAGTAGAGGACGGTCTTATCCCGTGTAACTCCGAGGCCGTTCAGTTTGTGTGTGAGACCAAGTGGAGGACGGTCTTATCCCGTGTAACACCCAGGCCGTTCACTTTGTGTGTGAGACCAAGTGGAGGACGGTCTTATCCCGTGTAACTCCGAGGCCGTTCACTTTGTGTGTGAGACCAAGTGGAGGACGGTCTTATCCCGTGTAACACCCAGGCCGTTCAGTTTTTGTGTGAGACCAAGTGGAGGACGGTCTTATCCCGAGTAACACCCAGGCCGTTTAGTTTTTGTGTGAGACCAAGTGGAGGACGGTCTTATCCCGTGTAACACCCAGGCCGTTCACTTTGTGTGTGAGACCAAGTGGAGGACGGTCTTATCCCGTGTAACACCCAGGCCGTTCACTTTGTGTGTGAGACCAAGTGGAGGACGGTCTTATCCCGTGTAACACCCAGGCCGTTCACTTTGTGTGTGAGACCAAGTGGAGGACGGTCTTATCCCGTGTAAACAACTGGCCACATCTGATATGGTGAGCTCAACTGTTTCACGAGAAGGGCTGTGCCTTGGACGAATAACGGCAAGACAGTTGACTTACATATATTTATACCACGAGAAGGGCTGTGCCTTGGACGTATAACGGCAAGACAGTTGACTTACATATATTTATACCACGAGAAGGGCTGTGCCTTGGACGTATAACGGCAAGACAGTTGACTTACATATATTTATACCACGAGAAGGGCTGTGCCTTGAACGTATAACGGCAAGACAGTTGACTTACATATATGTATACCACGAGAAGGGCTGTGCCTTGGACGTATAACGGCAAGACAGTTGACTTACATATATTTATACCACGAGAAGGGCTGTGCCTTGGACGTATAACGGCAAGACAGTTGACTTACATATATTTATGCCATGAGAAGGGCTGTGCCTTGGACGTATAACGGCAAGACAGTTGACTTTCATATATTTATACCACGAGAAGGGCTGTGCCTTGGACGTATAACGGCAAGACAGTTGACTTGCATATATGTATACCTCGTTGAACTGAGTGACTTTGGGAAATGCGATTTCTTAGCCATTTCAAAGCGTGACTCCAAGGTGACGGCAAGGTAATTGCACTAGATTGTTTTTCGTTAGTCATGAATAAGAGTTGTAGCGATCTCCTTTGCTATTTCTAGGCGTGAATACCACCTGAGACGATACATAATAGCACTTGATCGTTTTCCTCGAGTCATGAATAATAGACCCGATATATATATTATTGCCTATACACGAACAACCTTTCTAGAATCAAACACGCAGACATGATATGCACACACACAAAAATGTCTCTCGTTCTTAAACAAAAGGTTTAACTATCTCTTTGTAAAGTCTAGGTGTAACTTTGAGGTGAGGGCGAAATAATGGTGCTAGTTTGTTTTTCCTTGGTAGCGTAAAATAGATATCATGATCTCGTTGCCATGTCAAGGCGTGACTTTGAAGTGAGGTCGAAATAACTGCACTGGATCGTTTTTTCCTAGTCAACAATACTAGGCCTGGTTATATTATTCGAATGGCTTATATACACTAGCATCATTTCTTCAAACTAAGAGGCAATGATTGTATGTATAGTAAGGTTTTGGGCACATCAAAATCTGAAATGGTAAGATCAACGCACAAATTCTGATTCGTGGCCAAGAACACGAAAGCAAGAAGCATCCGGTTTTGCCTCTAAACTCAGAAGAACCGCCATGTTCCAGAAATGTTTGAACGGAAGCAAAGTACAGAAAGCTTGTGATACAGTCTTGTATAGTCTCAAGCACTCTTGTATGTGGCAGGTAATTGAATAGGTCGAAACTATGCAGCTTTAATTAAGAACAGCAGTATTACGATGTTACTGGTAAGCCAAAGAGGATAAAGTACTAATACAGTAACACACTTCGCAGGAACAAGAGCAGGTACGCGTATAATCATGTCGTTTTAAACACACTTCGATTTTGTCTAATTTTTTCTGTTAAATCACACTTTCACACAAACAAAAACTGAAGCTGCAACGTCGTTCAGAATATGGTTATGACACTTTATTTTGTTTATTTTTTATTTTATTTTTTATTTTTATTTTTATTTTGTGTGTGTGTGGGAGGGGGGATTTTTTTACCCCGATCAGGTTACCGGGAAAGGGATTAAACATGGAAAGCCAATGATGGGCTGATGGGCTGTTGCCTGCATATAATTTCAGTTTCGTATTAACTCTTTCTCTCTCTCTCTCTGTTTGTTTAGCCTGGTCAGAACCGGACTCTTAAGGTATTAATGCACGCATGTGATGCCTCATAACAAGCAGAGAAGACGCACGTCGTTTTTAATACCATTTGTTGATAGTTTTTATTGTTGTGATTACGTGTATTTAATGTTATTCTCCCCCGAAACTGAACTTGAAAAAGCAAGAAGAAGATGACGATTCGTTGAGAATACGGTTGAGACCGTGTTTTTTCCCACCCTCATCAGTTTCCAGTGGAAAGGAAAACAAATGAAGGGTTGTTGACTGCAGAACGCGTTTGGTTACAGATAAACTCTTCATCTTTCTCTCTGTGTTTACCCTGGTCTGATCCTGGCTATGAAATATTAATGCACGTGTCTTCTTTCTGTCGATATTACTTTTTGAGCCTTCAGTGCTCCGAGATGGATGGTTCTGCATCTGTGGGGGAACGATTATCTGGCGAGTGAAGTCTCATTTACAGGGAAAGCAAGTCTATGTCTCCCAACCTGTCTTTGTTTAACACGAACAACGATTTCCAATCGTCAAGCAAGATGTACATTGCTAGTTTGGGCAGAAAGGTGTGTGTGTGTGTGTGTGTGTGTGTGTTTGTGTGTGTGTGTGTGTGTGTGACGTCAAGCAAGATATACATTGCTAGTTTTGGATGAAAGTGGTGTGTGTGTGTGTGTTTGTGTGTGTGTGTGTGTGTGTGTGTCTGTGTGTGTGTTGTCTGTGTGTGTGTGTGTGTGTGTGTGTGTGTGTGTGTGTGTGTGTGTGTATGTGTGTGTGTGTGTGTGTGTGTGTTGGTGCATGCGGGTGTGCATGAAGAGGCGAACTGGCGGTAGGAACGATCGGGGGAAAGGGGAGGGGGGGGGGTGCCTCTTGTTAGTTGTACTCCGTATATTTGCTTTCAAGAAGCCGTTTGCAGAAGCCAAGGCTCATGTAATTTGAATATCTTCACCGATCGCCTGCAGAGCCAGGAACATCTTTCAGCCACCACGTGACATTTGTCAACAGCTGAAATATTGATGCACAGATTTGTCAGGCCCTGTTGTCTCTTGAGCTCTTGACAGTGTGAAACCCAAGTCATTTATATTTTAACGGTTTCCTTTTGTCGTGGCTCTGTGTGTCACTATCGTGTTTTCCTTTTGTTTTGACAACTAGTTGGGATGAAGTTACCTCATTTAAAAAAACCATTTTGGCATTGTTGTTTCTATTGACAACTCTTTGGGATGAAGTTCTTGTTTGTTTGTTGGCACTCGGTTATAATGAGGGCAGGGGTAGTGCAGCGTTGCAGTTGTTACAGCTCGGTCTGTGTGCACAACACGGTAGGGCTGTACATAGGACTGGACGTTTGAAGTTGTTCTCATGGTCATGTGTTTTGTTGACTTGTGTTTCACTTGAGGTGTGTGTATCTGTGTTCAGTTTCAAGTGTTGTTAATCTTGGCTTGTCAGTTAAGCTGTGGGTGAATTCTAATGTTGTAAGTTTCCTTTTGGAGTGAACTTTGTGGTGCTGAGTTGTAGGACATTTTGTTGAGATCGCTGGACTGCAGGAGTGTATACTTGGTGCCTGTTCTTGTTTCTCTTCAGTGGTTGCCTTGCATAGATTTTAAAGCCAGAAGCTGTGTTAATAAGCCTTATGTTAATAGTGCGTAGTCGACTTTACGAAGTCTACTTCACGAAGCTCGCTGCACAAAGCTTTGGCTCAATTAAGGACAGTCTTTAGCATAGGCGGTTGTCAAGCAGTTTATATACATGTCACAAGCCGATAATAATTGTGTTCATGGATTCCAGTTGAAATGACCACGTGGAGTCATGCGCATCGAGTAACAAACACTTGAAGTCATCAGAAAATATCCCAGCATAACTCGCAATCTGAATCTGAATGTGGACAATACCTTGTGAGAGCTTAAAAATGCGAAGCGGGGATGACCTGTGCATCTCTCCTTTTTTTTCGGTCCTGAAGAAGAGCATTGACCTATTTACATTATGACTGATATTCAACCAAGCACACGAAAAGGGCGTTGTGAAAAAAAAACCACGGATTTCCACCAATGGCATTAGGAGGTTTGAGTTATGAAAAATCCTGAATTGATATACTCCAACCACGTGTGAGTGATAAATGGTGTGCGCCAATGAGAAGACAGGAGGAGGCGGAGGCTGGACGATGACGTACAGGGCGAAGAGGGAGAGGGGGGGCTACAAGGTCTTCGCTGCAGAGGACACCACAGCCCCTGTCAAAGCGGACAGTCCGAAACACTCGGCCAAAGACGAGGGCAAAGTATCCGACAGCCCGAAGCACGCCCTCACTTTCCGTGAAGACGATGCTGTATCGGACAGTCCGAAGCACTGGGCCAAAGACGAGGGCAAAGTATCGGACAGCCCGAAGCACGCCCTCACTTTCCGTGAAGACGATGCTGTATCGGACAGTCCAAAACACTGGGCCAAAGACGAGGGCACATCGGACAGTCCGAAACACACCCCCACAGTGCAGCTGACGCGCGAGGGTGGGGAGAACACGGGTAGCCCCAAACACAAGCCCGCAGCTAAGGTTGCGGAGGTTGAGGAGAAGTGTTCCCCAGTATCGTGGCATTCAGCAAAAAGCCTGCTGTCCACCCCTGAGAAGGACAAATATTCCTCGAGCACACCGCCCTGCAATTCGTCAGACAGAAGTGTTAGCGACTTCCACGATGCAGAAGAAGCGCAACAGCAGAAGCAGGTTTATCATTCGACCGGGAGTGTTCAGGACTCCCATGACACAGAGAGGCCTCAGCAGCAGGTGTATCGTTCGACAGGGAGTGTTCAGGACTCCCATGATACAGAGAGGCCTCAGCAGCAGGTGTATCGTTCGACCGGGAGTATTAAGGACTCCCCTGATACAGAGAGGCCTCAGGAGCAGGTGTATCATTCTGTCAGGAGTGTTTTTTCAACACCGGAGAAGAAGAAGCAGAAGCAGAAGCAGCAGCACTCCATCGAACAGAATCACTCCCCTCGCAACCTGCTTAGCACTCCCCCCGCTGCTCAGACGAGAAGGGAGTGTTCCGATGAGCACGTGCACTCCTCGCAAAGCAGTGTCTGCTCCACACCCGAGAAGCATAGACTTTTCTCCCGCCGAAAGCACGCCTCCCACGACGAACTATGCAAGTCCGCTGATAAGCAAAGCCACTCCAAGGGGCAGCACACGACCAAACAGTTGCACTTCTCCGTGTCCAGTTTGACCTCGACTCCCGAGAAAAAGGGGGAGGGGCTTCCCACTGAGCGAAGACACTCCTCCTACCACTCGTCCGCCTCGTCTTCCCAGGGGAAGGGGAAGCGCTCGAAAAGCTTCGGACTCCTTTCCCGCTTGCTAGGGAAGAAAGGCCACCACCACCACAACCACAAAAACAATCAAGCCGATACTGCTGAATGCAAGCAACGAAATGCAAAGTACTATTCCCCTGAGAGGGAGAGGCTCGGGGCAGGTGATCACCACCACCACCATGCAAGACTCCAGCTTCGACCTGACTTTGCCTCGGACCGTGACATAGTTATTCAGGTGGAGAAGTTGTCACGTGCGTGCCCCCCCTCAGTGCACATTGACAGCCCTAAGCTGTCCACCCTCAGTCTCTATGCAAGCCTGGACAAGCACACTTACGACGAGAGGCAAGTTTTGGAGCACGAAAAACACTATCTTCTGTCCTACTCTACGCCCGAGAAGGAGCGCTTCTTGCAGCCTCATCGGGCGGAGCAGTTACGTCATGAGCAGCTACGTCATCTTCGACGTCATCGTGGAGAGGCCGAGCGGGAAAGGCCGAGCTACATGGACTACGGGTGGATCTACCCGAATAACCCGCGGCGGGAGGTCGATTATGACCTGCATGACAACCGATGTTGGGTATGTATCGGAATGCCGCGTGCGTGTGTGTGAAGAGAGTGATGTCTGTACGTTTAGAATTCTGTTTGTTTAGATGTTTCCTTGGGCTTGTGTTTGATTGTTTTGGTGTGGGTGTTTTTTTTCAGTGGGTGTTGGCATTGGTTTTGTGTTCATGCACGATTTTACAAACTGGTTGTTGCTTTGTGTTGCAACTGTCTGCGATGGTCAATTGGATGGCCACGTATCTGACCTTGTGCGTGCCGACACCCCCCCCCCCCACACACACACACACACACACACACACACACATAGCATCATCAACACCATCATCATCATCAACATCGTCTTCGTCGTCGTCAGCACTATGCCGAATACTAGACCCTATCACGCCAACAGCTTTCGAAACCACTGTTCGAACGATTCATCGTGGAAGATGCACACATGCAACGAACCCAGACAAACCTTTGTTGATAAATCGCAAGGGACCGGCTTGAGGCAATTGGTAGTGGAAGAGAAAGAAATGGATTTGGGTGGGTTGGGAGATAGTAGACAAAGTCAAAAAAGCACCCAGGATCGTGGGGGAGAGAGAGAGAGAGAGAGAGAGAGAGAGAGAGAGAGAGAGAGAGAGAGAGAGAGGGGGGGGGGGGGGGGTCGTACCAAGTGCCGACAACTGCCTCCGGAGTTGTGACAGTGAAAATATCGAACGGATACGGAGTTGCTTCCCTTCCGCCACTCGCCAGATTGTTATGACTTGCAAAATGCACCGAGCATGTATTTTTCGCAGACTCTTCGAAGTCAAAAAACAAAAATGGTTCTTTTGACAGGAGAGCTATTGATTTGACAACCCTCAAAAATGTTTACCGTTTCTCTGATCTGCCCTGCCATGGGCCTTTTAATTTCAGCTAGCACAGGATGGATGTATGTCGATAATGAAGCGATGGCTTAATATGATGTTCTTTGAAGGATTTGTTGTCTTTTCTCTGACTCGAAAAGTGTATTGACCCGTTTGCCTGTCGAATCTCTCTCTTTACCTCTCTGTGTCTGTATATCTCCCCCTCCCCCCCACCCTCTCTCTCTCTCTTTCTCTCTCTCTCTTCTCTTCAAATGTTTGCTGTTTTTTTCTCTCAGAAAATTTGACTAGTTTACCCCTCAAGTTTCTGCCCCCCTCTCTCCCTCTCTCTCTCTCCTCTCTCTCTCCTCTCTCTCTCTCTCTCTCTCTCTCTCTCTTTTTTTTTTTTTTTTTTTTCTTTGTCTAATTTAATAACCATGTTTTTATGTTTTTGTTTTGCTTCTTCCCCTGCTTTAATATTATGCACTGCTTAATTAATTCCCTCTTGGGCGAGGGCTGGATGAAAAAAAGATCTTTGCTGTATCTATCCATTACACTCGAAAAATAAAGTTGGTTCGTTCGTTCGTTCATTCGTTCGTTCTCTCTCTCTCTCCCCCCATGGGTGTCTGTATGTGGGTTTGTCAGTGCTTCTGTCTCCGTCATCATTCACCATACCTTACAATCAAACAAGATACGCTTCTTATAGCATAGGTGTGTCTCCGTCATCATTCACCATACCTTACAATCAAACAAGATACGCTTCTTATAGCATAGGTGTGTCCACAGTTTGACGTACGCGATCAGGACTGCAGACAGTACAGTTCCTAAGTTGACAAAGTTATGCAAAATGAGTGAATGTTGGCTTACCCCGTGCTACTATTCGGTGTCATTATGCCAACCAGTAACTTTTTCTGTGACTTGGAAGCAGTTTCTGCCCGAGAAAATCGATATATATCTTCAAAATACACTAACATTGTCAGGAAAATCGATATATATCTTCAAAATACACTAACAATGTCAGGAAAATCGATATATATCTTCAAAATACACTAACAATGTCAGGAAAATCGATATATATCTTCAAAATACACTAACAATGTCAGGAAAATCGATATATATCTTCAAAATACACTAACAATGTCAGGAAAATCGATATATATCTTCAAATAACACTAACATTGTCAGGAAAATCGATATATATCTTCAAAATACACTAACAATGTCAGGAAAATCGATATATATCTTCAAAATACACTAACATTGTCAGGAAAATCGATATATATCTTCAAAATACACTAACAATGTCAGGAAAATCGATATATATCTTCAAAATACACTAACAATGTCAGGAAAATCGATATATATCTTCAAAATACACTAACAATGTCAGGAAAATCTCGGCATTTTCTTTCTCACCACTATCAAGAATCCCCGTCGCGATATAACCTTCGTGGTTGAAAACGACGTTAAACACCAAATAAAGTAAACTGTCAAGAATGTATCTGCATTTTCCGTCTGACTATCAAGAAAAGCTGTGGATTTTCCTTCTCGTCACTGTCAAGAATATATCTGCATTTTCCGTCCGACTATCAAGAAAGGCTCTGCATTTTTCATCCAAGTTTTATTATGATGTACTCGCCCAGCAGACATAAGGAGAGGCAGGCTGGCAATAATGCCAGGCAAGGGAGATAATGGGGCCGTGCTTTATCGCCCTGAGCGTGGTGGCTGTGTACTCCAGGGATTATCGCCCCTGTCTTGTACTTACCGCCCGCACCAAATCATGAACTACTTTGTCGCCGAAGAAGAAAACGAGGTTTGTTTAAAGAGCGAGTCACCTGATCATTTTTGGTGTTAACGATACAGTCCTTCACAGATACACGATTCTGTTCACTGCCACAAATATTTCGAGGCTTAAACGGGAAATAAGAGCATCTTTACTTTTGGCCACGTAACTAGAAACTAACTTCGTGGTTGCATACTGTTCAGATTGGGATTTTTGTTTTTAATGATTTTATAATCTAGTTAATTTAAAAAAAGAAAGAAAAAAAAAAGGAATTTGTAAACAGTTGCCACTTATCACAAAATGCACGCAGCCACGCTATTGGTTTTGACAATGTGTCCAAGCGGAATGGTGCTCTCCCCTTATGCTTTCCACTGCTCGGCTTGACATGTGGGTCGACATTCTCTGAGGCGCTCAAACCATTAAAGGTTTCTATGTTGTGCACTCTTCGACTTATGGAATTTTTTGATGGAGAGGAAGTGCTTGTCAACGTTAACACACTACATTCTTTAGTGCTATGCTATTTATTGTCTGATCGGGATTTTAAAAAAAGGAGACACATAAGCAAGGGATAGATTTTATTCCATTAGAACTTAAAGAAAACTAATCATAAAAATAGGGTGTGCTATATCTTGTTTTTTGATTCTGAATTTTGGAACGTTGACAGTCTCTTTGTTATAAAGGTGTGTTATAGGCAAATTCGGGTATGTAACAAAGTAAATAAACATGACCATGCTACGCACTTTACGCCGAGCTTATAGAGTCTCGCTTACATGTGGTGCTGATAAACACGGGGCTGATGGTGTGAGAGATAAACAAGAGATGGACCACAGTATTGCTAAAGAATATTTTGGACTTTATTAATAGAATTTGTAACAGCTTTTCATAACTTTTGTTTATTTTTTTTTTATTTTTTTATTTTATTTATTATATTAGCATATAATTATCATGATTGTATTGATTGTATTTATTGTTCAAAATGCCCCCATGGGTTATGGACCAATAAAAACTTGAACTTGAAAAAAAACTTGAACTATTCCCAGTTGCACGGCCACGTGTGGGCATCCCCTGAGCCACTAATGGGCCTCCACAAAGACGTGCTCAAGACAGGTGTGTGGATTGTCAGGTGAAAGATTCTCTGGCTCCGCTCACCTGTTCAGATTGTGGGATGTGGCAGAGGAGGATTATCGATCGATTTCTTTCTCTTCATTTTAGAGTAGGCGTTGTGTTGATCGAATTACATTTTCCCCGATATATGTGTGATGATTTGATGGGACAGCATTGAGACAGAAAAAGGTTAGGCTTACTGTACGTTTGATTATCGAATTTCACTATTGAGACAGTTTTGAAACAGGTGCGTGGCTTTGTGATAGACACTGTGACGCTCGTGCAACCGTTAGGTTATTGAATGTGGCAAGTGAGAGTTTACGGTTATCGTTTGCTTCTTTGTTTCAAAGAAATGTAAAACCCAATTTTCTTTTCATGTTAGCTTGCTTTTCATTTAAACTGTACAATAGCCGCCATTTATATGTAATTTTCTAGAAAACTGTAAACACCACTATAAGCATTATGCTTGTTGTTGTTTACTCAATATGCGTTTTTTGTAAATAATGCACAAACGTTGAATAAAAACAGTTTAAACCAAATGTAAAACCCGATAGACTGCCAACGTTACAAAATCAAGAATAAAAAAAAACAAGAACGGTAATTTACTTGTACGGTTCGATTTTTAACCAAAGCAAAGACATTCAAAAGTACAACGACCCAGTGTTCTTTATAGTGGACACAGACACTTAATTAAAGCGAAAACTTCGCAGAAAGCGTTGTAATCAGTCTCTTGATTTACTCGTTTTAGCTTGTGAATGTCTTGCTTTGTAAAAAAAACCAAAAAACCCACACCATTATAACCTTTTTAAAATGTGTTCTAAAGAATGGCACAGTATTTAACACCCGATAAGATAATATCAGATTGGACAAGTGTGTAGTTGGAATCGATCTTTAAACGCTTACTTAATTCTATTTATGTATTTAAATATTTGTAGAATTTACTGTGTGTGTGTGTGTCTGTGTGTGTGTGTCTGTGTGTGTGTGTGTGTGTGTAAGTGTGTATGTGCGCTTGTGTGAGGTTGGGTGTGTGTCAAAATGTGTTGTGCAATATGGCATGAAAATCTGTTTAAATTTGTTAACAATTACAGCTTTGTATTCCATGTTTATTATTTTTTACGAAGTAATTATAGTAAAATAGTCTTATGTTTCTTATTTGTTCGACCCTCTTAGGATTATGGAGTTTTATGCACTGCCTTTTATAGTTAACTAAACTTTTGTATTTGAAATAGCCCATTGCAGTTGGTGTAGGCCTTAAGCTTATTTTAATCGTTTGTCCAGTATTTAATTTAATTCTCTATTTTTGTATGAACTCAAATGTTTAGTGTTCTTAGTATGTCTTGCTAAGCTAAGTTCTATTTAATCAGAGTATGTCTGCTTGTGCTTATACCTAGTGATATTGTAAAGCGCATAGTGCTTTTAGTTATGCGCTATAGAAATCTTCTTAATAAATAAATCACAGGAGCTTAATTGTATCCAACCACCGGTCGATAATTATTTACTCTTGCATGCTTATTATTTACTGCTGCATGCTTACCCTTACTAGATCTACTACTATTTAGTAGTAAATAGTAGTAGTAGTAGTAAGGAGACTGTAATAAGGAGTAAATAAATGGAATAAGGAGTAAATAATGATTTTTTATTTTTATTTTTATGCAATTTATATCGCGCACATATTCAAGGCGCAGGGATTTATTTATGCCGTGTGAGATGGAATTTTTTTTACAAAATACGTCACGCATTCACATCGGCCAGCAGATCGCAGCCATTTCGGCGCATATCCTACTTTTCACGGCCTATTATTCCAAGTCACACGGGTATTTTGGTGGACATTTTTATCTATGCCTATACAATTTTGCCAGGAAAGACCCTTTTGTCAATCGTGGGATCTTTAACGTGCACACCCCAATGTAGTGTACACGAAGGGACCTCGGTTTTTCGTCTCATCCGAAAGACTAGCACTTGAACCCACCACCTAGGTTAGGAAAGGGGGGAGAAAATTGCTAACGCCCTGACCCAGGTTCGAACTCGCAACCTCTCGCTTCCGAGCGCAAGTGCGTTACCACTCGGCCACCCAGTCCATAGGACCATCTCCGTCTTGTTTTATGGAACAGTGACTTTTTTAACGATCACATCTGACCGACACAACTCATGAGGACGGTGGTCGTCTGTCATTGTTGTCAGGGCTTTCAGAGAGTGTAACAGTTGTTTAGGGTTAAACCTTGTAACAAGTCAACGAAAGCGTATAGCTATATCGATGGTTTTAGTTGTGTGGTCCTCAATGTAAGATTTTGAAAGATGTCTGAGCTGCAACAGCATCCAATTTTAGAAAGAAGGATAACTATAAAATGTCAAAATGATAGTTCTTGTGAACTGTTATTTTACGATAAGAAACTGTAGCAACTTAACTATCTTCAGGATTGAGGTAACATTTATGTGCACAGTCAGCATTGATCAAGAGAAATTGCGACTTTTCCCATGACTTAGCCACAATGTTTTGAAGTACTGGTACAATTTGTAAAAAGTATCGGAGAGGTGTCACTGGAGCGAAGTACTCTTTCAAATCAAAGTCGTCTGCGTGTACCGACGCTACTGTTAAACATTTACGCTTTTATACTGGGCTGTTTTCCCAGCACTTGTATATCGCCTTCCCTGTTTGCAGGTACACCACAGAACCATGGTGGCAAATATTAGCTTATGGTACCGGTAGAGCCGAGACAATAGCTACAATTGGTCGTCTGCGCTTGTCATAATCGGTCGCTTTGGACAAAGTAATATTGGCGATGTCAACAATTTTAGAACTGCGCGCGACAGCGAGAATTTGCTGGTGTGAAAGGTGCTTAAAAGTGCTCGGGACTGTGAAAATATGACAATGTCAACATCACTTAACTTGACTGGGACGTTACTGGAGTACCTCGCTGACTGTGTGGAAGGTATTTGCGTATTTTATTCAATAACTGTAATTTTGTCAGAAAAGGATACCTTAGTGAAAGTGAGAGAATAACTTTGAGTTTCTTTTTATCAGAAGTTTTCTGTGTATGAAATGTAAAGTGACATATATAAAAATCAAACTTTCGTAATACTGATTTTGTTCGCGATTTATTTTTATTTTGAAAGTAATGTTCACATGCACACTCAGAGACTCAAACATATACACACGCTCGCACGCACGCATGCACGCACGCACTCATGCACACACATTCATGCTAACTCAACTGTTTTCATCATTGGTTAACATGTGAAACTCACTTAGTACTTTGCGTAAGTAATATTCTTAACCTGAAAAAGGGCTGACGACATGTCTTTTTCAGCAGGTGCGTGTACACAAAAAAATCCTCTGGTATAACTGTGAGAATTTTCTTGTAAGACCCCGTCATCTACGTAGGCACCATATGTGCCCCATTACAACTTGTTGAACAAGACAACCACTAACACACACCCCCCCCCTCCCCGCCTTCCTATCACCACCACCTCCTATATATTCCCCCTCATCTCCGCAAAGCTCTTCCTTCAATCCCCAACAAATTTGATTGCTCAACATTTCCCAGCCTCTGTGAACAAATGTACCCTCGTCTCTCATTGCAGCAGTGGAGTTCTGATGCGTTCAGTTTTGTAGTTCATACAGTTAGTTCGTTCAGGCCATGTGCGTTTGTCAGTTGTGGTAAAGTTCACAGGAGCTACTACTTGGCAAAACTGAACTATTGTTCTATGCGTAGTGTTCAAAGAGTTTGTTTTTTTTAACAGGTTTTTACCTCAGTTGTATGCAGGTTTGCTACTACAATTAATTTTTGCCTTATTTTTTTTTCTTTTTCTGTGGCTTGGAGCAAACCTTCTTCATAGGTCTTTTCTTTTCTCAGTCAAATGTGTACATTTTTAAATCAACAAACTTTATCAGTAAACTAATATGTTTAAGTAAATAAATAAATAAAAATAATCATAACATAAATTTATTCCTAATGTTCAGCTCAGTTTCCAATAATACACCCAAATCTAACTTTTTCCCATATTTAAATTTTCCAATGGTCATTACAATTATTCACAAAATAAATATAATCATTTTTCAAACTTTCCCTAAAATAACCCAAAAATACATTTTCTTCATTCAAAATAATGGCAACATGTATTTTCTTATAAACAAAATCTTTACATATTTTCCAACCCTTCATCACCTCTTGGCAACTAAAAAAGAAATGTTCAAGGGTGTCTAATTCATTACAAAATTCACATTTATTCGATGTTCGTAATCCCATTTTGTTTAATAAAATATTGGTTGGATATATTCTATGTAATAATTTCCAGTGCAGCAGACGTAATCTTTCTTCTTTTGTGCTGTTAACAGCCAATAACCAGTTTCTCTTATCCAAATCTACATTATGTTTTCGTTTCCAAAGAGTTGATTAAAGTTTGTTTTTTCAAATATGTTTACCTGTAGTACATTTATTTTCTCAAAGCAATCAATGTTCTCGACGCGCAGCGAAACTCTCTTACCCCCTCTGTCAAAATGTTGGATGATTTGCGACAAAGAAAATGTCATCATTCATTACTGTAGATACGAGATGCTTGGTATAGGTTTGTGTGCGTGCATAATTGTGTGCAGTATATGAATACGAGATACTTGCTAGGTTTGTTTGCGTGCATAATTTTGTGCAGTATAAGAATGGATTGTTCTTCTTCTTCTGTGTTCGATGTTGATGGCCGTGCTAAATATAAGAATGGATGAATAATGATACTCTTTGATATATCAACCCTGTCTGGACTATTTGATGTAATCGCATTAACGAGACCAGTAGACGGCTCTAGTGTCTGACCTATGACACAAAACGAGCAAGTCTTTTTTTTTCTAACTGGGCACCAGGACGCAGGGGTCATTCCCATAAAGATCGATTTGGCTTCCAACGTCGTTTCAACCTTGTTACTCTGAGCACGTACCAATCGTGATAGTAGGGGGATTCAATCTAAAACATGAATCTAAACGTCATGCTTTTGCTCATACGCAGAAAAAAACGCCACCCAGATAGACTGCCAAAGTTCCAAAATTCAGAATTAAAAAACCATAATTGTAGGTTATTAGAACGTTTAATTAATGACAAAACAAACGTTACATTGAGCATTGAGTTATTTAGCATTCTGGCAAAGAACATTTATTTGCCAGTTGGTTGATTCCCGACATTCAGGAAGCTCCAGAGAATATTCTTGCGATCCCCAGATTGCACCAAATCTGGGATGTTGCATCATTCTTTTTACATTTAATCGAGTTTTGACTAAATGTTTTAACATAGAGGGGGAATCGAGACGAGGGTCGTCGTGTATGTGTGTGTGTGTGTGTGTCTGTGCGTGTGTGTGTGTAGAGCGATTCAGACCAAACTACTGGACCGATCTTTATGAAATTTTACATGAGAGTTCCTGGGAATGATATCCTCGGACGGTTTTTTCTTTTATTTCGATAAATACCTTTGATGACGTCATATCCGGCTTTTTGTAAAAGTTGAGGCGGCACTGTCACACCCTCATTTTTCAATCAAATTGATTGAAATTTTGGCCAAGCAATCTTCGACGAAGGCCGGACTTCGGTATTGCATTTCAGCTTGGTGGCTTAAAAATTAATTAATGACTTTAATCATTAAAAATCTGAAAATTGTAAAAAAAATATTTTTTTTTATAAAACGATCCAAATGTACGTTCATTTTATTCTTCATCATTTTCTGATTCCAAAAACATATAAATATGTTATATTTGGATTAAAAACAAGCTCTGAAAATTAAAAATATAAAAATTATGATCAAAATAACATTTTCGAAATCAATTTAAAAACACTTTCATCTTATTTCTTGTTGGTGCCTGATTCCAAAAACATATAGATATGATATGTTTGGATTAAAAACACGCTCAGAAAGTTAAAACGAAGAGAGGTACAGAAAAGCGTGCTATCCTTCTCAGCGCAACTACTACCCCGCTCTTCTTGTCAATTTCACTGCCTTTGCCACGAGCGGTGGACTGACGATGCTACGAGTATACGGTCTTGCTGAAAAATTGCATTGCGTTCAGTTTCATTCTGTGAGTTCGACAGCTTGACTAAATGTTGTATTTTCGCCTTACGCGACTTGTTTAACATTTTCGGTAGAGCATGTTCTCAGGTGTTTGTTTCTTTTAAATGTGTAATAAAAAATCTTTTATCAATAGCATTAGCTAACGCCTGGCGATAATTGGAGACCAGCCAATAGTTGGTGATGTCAGCTATCAAGGTTCAACTGAGGACTTGGTTTTGAACGTCGCTGAGAGGTTTCAGTGCGAGAACCACGAGATGTCTAACCGTTTGACCCTTCTGTGTGGCCAGACCTATCTATCGCGTGTCCGGGGCGCAGAGGGGGTTGTCATTCCCTAGCGTTCTGTGCAATGAAACTGTAGCTTGGAATTTGAGTGTAGCTTTCTGTGGTTTCTCCACTCTGGTCCTGTCGTGTATATTTAAGCAAATTATTTATTTGTGTATGCACCGGTGAGTTAGACTTGCTATGAACGTTGGCTACTTTGAATGTGGTAAAAAAACCAACCACGAAGCCTGCAACAAAGAACCGTAGCGGTTTCCCCCCTGTTGAAAACAAGCATAATTCAATGTATCTTACATACACCGAAGACTATAACGATCCCTTTTATATAATTACGCTCTGTGGCAGGAGGTGGATTGAGTTACGCGAGGTTCACGCTAGTTTTTCACCTGTGTTCCAACGTCATCCAACTCTGAAGCCGATGCAGCTTTTGAGCGCTTTGTAACAGCTTACAGACGGGAATAGACCCTTTATTTAAAGTTTTAGCGCTTTGAAATATCTCGATGGTGGGAATAGAGCCTTTTAATTCTATGGGGGAGTTCATTTGTAGTGGAGGGAAGCCATGTGTGCATCCAGGCTCATCTGGATGGCCTGTAATTCTCCTCGTTTGTCGTTCAGAACAACCACACCGAGAACATTTAAAGTTCTATCGGGACGTTCATTTGTAGGAAAGGGAAGCCATACTTGCTTCCCTGCTCATCTGGATGTACTGTAATCCTCCCACTTTGTCGTGAAGAGAAAAATGTTGAGAAACTTTAGATTCTATCGGGAAGTTTATTTGTATCGGTGGACAGACAGCCATGCGTGCATTCAGGCTCGTCTGGATGATGTGTAATCCCCCTGGTTTATCGTGTAGAGAAACACGTCAAGAACTTTTAAATTCTACCAGGGAAGTCATTCGTAGCTCGGTTGCCCCATGATCATCCCCGTTTGCCGCGAAGAGAAACATGTCAAGAACCTTTTCATTTTTATCGGGGTGTTCATTTAGTTTTAACAAGACTTTATTCAATTTTTATCGTGACATAAACAATATATGACGTTTAGGATTGACCACTCAAGCATAGTGCTTATTAAAGCAATCCTAAAGGGTGTTCATCTGTTGCGGAGAGCAACCATGCATGAGTCCACGCGCCTCTGGGTAGCCCCTTAATCCTCCTCGTTGGCCGAGGAAGGGACAGCCACACGGAGTCCCCCAGCCAGACGAAACGCAAGGGATGAAATCAAGCGATGTCAGTGACACGCACATCCCGTCGTCTCCCCTTCTCTCCCTTGCCCGTCATGATTGGGTTAGAGTTGCGTGCCTTGGGCGGGAGGCAGGTCCTTGCTCCCAGGACTGAATAGCTTAATGTTTCGCGAAGGTTGCGAGCGACGAGTTTTAAGGAGGATCGGTCGATAAATGGTGAGAGTTTTGTGCGGTAAGGGGTTCGTTCCTTACTATCGATTTTAAAGACTTACAGTTGAACTCCCCTTTTTAAGACCCCGCCCCCCCCCCCCCCCCCGATTTTGGACTTCCCCCTTTTAAAGATCTAGCTTTCTCAGATTTTCTGTTCATAACCTCAGTTTTCTCCCATGTTTATCCCCTTCCATTTTAAAACCTGATTGTCTCAGACTTTTGAAGGTCTTAAACCGGGTGTTCCATTGTATTACATCTTGGTTATAACGTATTGGCCACTAAACTACATGTACGAATACATTAACCACCAGATGGTCTTACACTATTGTTATTTCATAGATTCGAACAGAGAGACTGAGACAAAATATGAAACAGAAAAAAACAATATTGCAAGGGATAGTTATTATTGTTTGTCGTCTCTTCAGCAGTTGATGCTGCTCGAGAACGATGCAAGTCTGTTTCCTTGTTCACTTTATTACACCCCCGGTATAGGGGTGTGTATAGGATTCGGTCCATGTGTTTGTTTGTTTGTTTGTGTTCGCATATAGATCTCAAGAATGAACGGACCGATCGTCACCAAACTTGGTGAACAGGTTCTATACATTCCTGAGACGGTCCTTACAAAAATTGGGACCAGTCAAACACACGGTTAGGGAGTTATTGGTGGATTAAGATTCTACAAGGACTTATAGAGGGACATACCTTCTCAGTTGGTGGCAGTCAGAATGGTAAGGACGGGGGTGTTTTTCCTACCTCGGAGGAATTTCTTGTTTCAAGGGAACAGAGTCCACTCCTAGTAAGGGATCCACTGTGCAGAGTTGTGCGTTTCAACGTTCGATCTGGTTATCATAGCAGACACAACAAGGGGTGCTTCGTGTTTGCCGAGTATGACATAGTGCCTCCTGTTTCTGAGTGTAAATTTGCTGTTCGGGTTTGAAGCAAAATCGATGGGTCTGTGTCTTTTCCTGTGGCCTATATTTCGGTCGCTTTGTGCATGGAGTTTTTCAGTATTGCTCATGCCATGTTTTATTAGTCACGTTTGACAAAACAAAGCGGGAGGAAGTAGAAAAATTTATTTTTATTTTTTTATTCTCTTTTTGTACAGTTTTTTTTTTTTTTTTACACGAATATGCTGTACATTACAGGACATCACCTAGCCGAAAGGACAGAATCATATAACAGAAAAGCACACTTGGACAATTACAACATACATGGGGTGGGAAGATGGAATGGGGAGGGGGGGATGTTCAGTGGTTTGGTGGTCGCGGAAGTAGAAAAATTAATGCTTTTACACATTTTTTTTTTTTAGAAAAGTCAAGCTGTTAATACTCGTGTAATTTTTCCTTCTAATATCTTTTCCGGGTAAAGTACGTACTAATTCAGCAGTGTGAAAACTGAAGAGAGATACACTGTGCATGTCTTCCTTCTTCTTACTGCCCAAGGGAGGGAATAGGAGAGAGGGAGAGAGGGAGAGACAGAGACAGAGAGACAGAAAGAGAGAGAGACAGAGAGAGAGAGAGACAGAGAGCAGACGAGAGTGAAGTAATGAGACGTTTCGTGGTTTTCACGACAGAAGAGCGCTAACTGGATGAGCTCACGTGATCAATGCCAGGCTGTTACGTGAAATGACACCCTGGGGCCAAATAGCCAAATGGAGACTCTTGTGCACGCTGAAATTGATCTCACAGTTTGACGGTGAATTTGTTATTAATGTTGACAAGAGTAAGCTTGGCTAAACTTGACTTTGACACTTAGGCGAAGAGCTCGCAAGAATGGATTCTGGAGTCAGAATTTGCAATTTTGCTGACAAGTGTGTTGTCAATATTGGCTAGAAACACTTTTAGCGGACAGCGTAAATGTTCCGAATGTGGGTAAAGACTCTCTTATTGAGTGAGGACGGCTAAACTTTGCAGCTTTATTCAGAGTTTGATGGTACAATTAGTATCAATTTCGACAGATGTTGGCCTGTCCGGAGACTTGACCTTTGACAGTTAGGCGAAGAAATCCAAGAACAAATAGACTGCCAACGTTCCAACATTCACAATCATGCCAACGTTCCAACATTCACAATCATGCCAACGTTCCAACATTCACAATCATGCCAACGTTCCAACATTCACAATCATGCCAACGTTCCAACATTCACAATCATGCCAACGTTCCAACATTCACAATCATGCCAACGTTCCAACATTCAGAATCATGCCAACGTTCCAACATTCAGAATCATGCCAACGTTCCAACATTCAGAATCATGCCAACGTTCCAACATTCACAATCATGCCAACGTTCCAACATTCACAATCATGCCAACGTTCCAACATTCACAATCATGCCAACGTTCCAACATTCACAATCATGCCAACGTTCCAACATTCACAATCATGCCAACGTTCCAACATTCACAATCATGCCAACGTTCCAACATTCAGAATCAAAAAAGAAGAAAGTAAGTTGCTGGACCGTTTAATTATTGACAAAACAAAACGTAACGTTCACAAATATTTCAATTTCGGTCTTTGAAGTGCACAGACAAACACTAAGTAGTTAAGCGAAGAGCCCATTGTTGCACCACACTTTGAAGTAATCCCACACTTTGAAGTAAATTACTTCAAAGTGTGGGGATGTG
Source organism: Littorina saxatilis (assembly GCF_037325665.1). NCBI lineage: Eukaryota > Metazoa > Mollusca > Gastropoda > Littorinimorpha > Littorinidae > Littorina > Littorina saxatilis. The sequence goes on from NW_027129290.1 coordinate 50,935, forward strand.
CCCCACACTTTGAAGTAAACCCATTTTTTACTTCAAAGTGTGGGGGGATCTTCCCACACTTTGAAGTAAACTCAGTTTTTACTTCAAATTGTGGGGGGATCTTCCCACACTTTGAAGTAACTTACTTCAAAGCGTGGGACTTTTGCATCGCCTGTTTGAGCCTGATGATTTTGTCAAAAAAAAATGGCAAAGTCTTTTGGATGAGTGAACAGAAAAAGTGAGCGAGCCAAGAAACATAATGATGTTTGTTATCAGGCTTTAAGCAATGTCCCATTGTTGAGTGTGACGAAAACTCGTGATGACGATTTTAAAACATGTTGGGTCACGCATGGTCCAATCTTACATGGTCCAATCTTACATGGTCCAATCTTGCATGGTCCAATCTTACATGGTCCAATCTTACATGGTCCAATCTTACATGGTCCAACCTTACATGGTCCAATCTTACATGGTCCAATCTTACATGGTCCAATCTTACATGGTCCAATAATATATATATGGACCATGTAAGATTGGACCATGTAAGGTTGGACCATGTAAGGTTGCACCATGTAAGGTTGGACTATGTAAGGTTGGACCATGTAAGGTTGGACCATGTAAGATTGGACCATGCGTGACCCAACATGTTTTAAAATCGTCACCACGAGTTTTCGTCACACTCAACAATGGGACATTGCTTAAAGCCTGATAACAAACATCACTATGTTTCTTGGCTCGCTCACTTTTTCTGTTCGCTCATCCAAAAGACTTTGCCATTTTTTTTGACAAAATCATCAGGCTCAAACAGGCGATGCAAAAGTCCCACGCTTTGAAGTAAGTTACTTCAAAGTGTGGGAAGATCCCCCCACAATTTGAAGTAAAAACTGAGTTTACTTCAAAGTGTGGGAAGATCCCCCCACACTTTGAAGTAAAAAATGGGTTTACTTCAAAGTGTGGGGCACATCCCCACACTTTGAAGTAATTTACTTCAAAGTGTGGGATTACTTCAAAGTGTGGTGCAACAGCCCATCGCCTTGACTGACTCTAAACACGCCACCAATATCTTCCACTGGGCAGCGTCAACGTCCGCTAATCACGTCAACCAACACAAGACACAGACACAGAGATAGGGGCGAACTAGTAAACTGTAACTCTCTCTCTGTTTTTTTTCTCTAGTGGTCTTTATCTCCAGCTCTCTCTTTCTCTTTCTGTCCGTCTGTCTGTCTGTCTTTCTGTCTCTCTGTCTGTCTCTCTCTCTCTCTCTCTCTCTCTCTCTCTCTCTGTCTCTGTGCCTCTGTCTCTGTCTCTCACTCTATCTCTCTCTCTCTCTCTCTCTCTCTCTCTCTCTCTCTCTCTCTCTCTCTCTCTCTTTCTCTCTTTCCACTGTTGTTGGAATCAACACAAGCACATCACGGTCTTTCACTGTCCTTCGTCAACGTCTACTGACCACGTCCTCCCAGACAGGACACAGAGAGACAACGGTCAGCTAGACTGTAACTTTTTGCTTACCTCTGGGACGGTCAAGGGGAGGAAATTGTCGGTCCAAGTCAGGGATGTATGTGCCTCCCTTGACCATTCCCCTCGGAG
>NW_027129290.1:57500-62500 GCF_037325665.1 Littorina saxatilis
CCTTCTTCGAGCTAAGTTTAATCTCTCGAACAGTACACTCTCGTTCAAATGTGAAATTTAAACGCAATATTTGTTCAACACGTTTACTAAAACATCCTTAATGGCTAAACAAAAACGGTGCCAATTCTCCTTTCATCCGAAGTTTAGCTGCACTCGCTCAACACTCGCGTCTCCTCTCATTAACTGCTATGTTTAGAGGAGAGTGGGGCAAGTTGTGGGTAACGTGATTACCTGTGGGCGTCACCTGCCACTTTGTCAGATCTGCCAGTGGGCCTCGCAAGCCTCCATCGTTTTGTTGACTGCTCTTCTGTAGCCTCGGAAAACCTCACCATGTTGACTTGAAGCACGAAAGACGATATGATTTTTGGAAGGTTTCCAGTGTTTCGCTGCTATTATCGTGTTTTGTTATGCTGCAAGTAATTAGGCGAGTTGGAGGGAAGGGGGAAGTACGGGTACATCTCAGTGTCTTGTAGTCTGTGTGCTTAATGTCTTGGTTGTGTTGGCTAGTTGGTTGGTTGTTCTTGGGTGAAGGTGGAACGCAGGTTTTATGGATGTGCATTTGCTTTGTTTAGATTTGCCCCCCCCCCCCCCCCCCCCTCCCCATCTCTCTCGGTTGCACTGGTCGAAGCATTTTTAAAATCAAACCAAAAGGGAGGCAGGTAAAGGAGAGCACACGTACATGTCCGATTTTCCGTTCATTCCAAAACCCCAGGTGAATGGATGTTGTAATTTTGCTAGTCAAAATCCACACCAAAAAGTAGGTTCAACCCGCAGCTTCTCTTACAAGTGGTAAATTCAGTTACATGGGGATTTCAGAAAGCCATGTCTTACACACGTACAGTGGACCCCCGAGTGTGAGACACCCGATTGAAGACTCCCAAGTGTGAGACACCCGATTGAAGACTCCCAAGTGTGAGACACCCGATTGAAGACTCCCAAGTGTGAGACACCCGATTGAAGACTCCCAAATGTGAGACACCCGATTGAAGACTCCCAAGTGTGAGACACCCGATTGAAGACTCCCAAATGTGAGACACCCGATTGAAGACTCCCAAGTGTGAGACACCCGATTGAAGACTCCCAAGTGTGAGACACCCGATTGAAGACTCCCAAGTGTGAGACACCCGATTGAAGACTCCCAAGTGTGAGACACCCGATTTAAGACTCCCAAGTGTGAGACACCCGATTGAAGACTCCCAAGTGTGAGACACCCGATTGAAGACTCCCAAGTGTGAGACACCCGATTGAAGACTCCCAAATGTGAGACACCCGATTGAAGACTCCCAAGTGTGAGACACCCGATTGAAGACTCCCAAGTGTGAGACACCCGATTGAAGACTCCCAAGTGTGAGACACCCGATTGAAGACTCCCAAGCGTGAGACACCCGTTTGGAGACTCCCAAGTGTGAGACACCCGATTGAAGACTCCCCCACCCCCCTTTAAGACCTTGCTGCTTTCGAGTTATAGTTATAACCTCTGTGTAGTTAGCTCCATTTTACCATTTTAAAACTCCCTCAAAATAGGTCGGTGGGGGGGGGGGAGGTGTCACTGTATGACAATATCCTATGTCCCTTTTCAAGTTCAAATTCAAATGGGGGCAGGGGGAGGGGGTGTCACTGTTTGACGATATCCTCTGCCCTTTTTCAAGTACAAAAAATAAGTTGGTTCTTGCTGACCCCGGTCCGTCAGCTTTCCCTCCTTCTTCCCAGACGCGGCCCTGATTCTATGGCCATTTTTCAGTCTTTGGCTTAAATTCAGTCACCAGTCTTCGGAGGACTACCTTTTCTTGATGGCTCGTTGACAGGCGCCAGGATTTAGGGTGCTGCGGCGAAGGACGTGTCGTCTGGAATTCATCCGCCCTCTTGTCAATGTGGAAAGAAAGAAGGGAAGGGGATAAGGCAAGAGGGTTGTTGAATGGGTGTTCAACGCCCAGCGAACAGTTTCATGGTTCAAGATGTTAATATCCTGCTGCGCACTAGGTGTCGTTTGGAAATCTATTCTTAGTTTGTTTGTTTGTTAATGCAATACGAGTGGAGAGAGAGGAAATCTATTCTTAGTTTGTTTGTTAATGCAATACGAGTGGAGAGAGAGGAAATCTATTCTTAGTTTGTTTGTTAATGCAATACGAGTGGAGAGAGAGGAAATCTATTCTTAGTTTGTTTGTTAATGCAATACGAGTGGAGAGAGAGGAAAATCTATTCTTAGTTTGTTTGTTAATGCAATACGAGTGGAGAGAGAGGAAATCTAATCTTAGTTTGTTTGTTAATGCAAAACGAGTGGAGAGAGAGGAAATCTATTCTTAGTTTGTTTGTTAATGCAATACGAGTGGAGAGAGAGGAAATCTATTCTTAGTTTGTTTGTTAATGCAATACGAGTGGAGAGAGAGGAAATCTATTCTTAGTTTGTTTGTTAATGCAATACGAGTGGAGAGAGAGGAAATCTATTCTTAGTTTGTTTGTTAATGCAATACGAGTGGAGAGAGAGGAAATCTATTCTTAGTTTGTTTGTTAATGCAATACGAGTGGAGAGAGAGGAAATCTATTCTTAGTTTGTTTGTTAATGCAATACGAGTGGAGAGAGAGGAAATCTATTCTTAGTTTGTTTGTTAATGCAATACGAGTGGAGAGAGAGGAAATCTATTCTTAGTTTGTTTGTTAATGCAATACGAGTGGAGAGAGAGGAAATCTATTCTTAGTTTGTTTGTTGATGCAATACGAGTGGAGAGAGAGGAAATCTATTCTTAGTTTGTTTGTTAATGCAATACGAGTGGAGAGAGAGGAAATCTATTCTTAGTTTGTTTGTTAATGCAATACGAGTGGAGAGAGAGGAAATCTATTCTTAGTTTGTTTGTTAATGCAATACGAGTGGAGAGAGAGGAAATCTATTCTTAGTTTGTTTGTTAATGCAATACGAGTGGAGAGAGAGGAAATCTATTCTTAGTTTGTTTGTTGATGCAATACGAGTGGAGAGAGAGGAAATCTATTCTTAGTTTGTTTGTTGATGCAATACGAGTGGAGAGAGAGGAAATCTATTCTTAGTTTGTTTGTTAATGCAATACGAGTGGAGAGAGAGGAAATCTATTCTTAGTTTGTTTGTTAATGCAATACGAGTGGAGAGAGAGGAAATCTATTCTTAGTTTGTTTGTTAATGCAATACGAGTGGAGAGAGAGGAAATCTATTCTTAGTTTGTTTGTTAATGCAATACGAGTGGAGAGAGAGGAAATCTATTCTTAGTTTGTTTGTTAATGCAATACGAGTGGAGAGACAGGAAATCTATTCTTAGTTTGTTTGTTAATGCAATACGAGTGGAGAGAGAGGAAATCTATTCTTAGTTTGTTTGTTAATGCAATACGAGTGGAGAGACAGGAAATCTATTCTAAGTTTGTTTGTTAATGCAATACGAGTGGAGAGAGAGGAAATCTATTCTTAGTTTGTTTGTTAATGCAAAACGAGTGGAGAGAGAGGAAATCTATTCTAAGTTTGTTTGTTAATGCAATACGAGTGGAGAGAGAGGGATGAAGACGACTAGGAAGGAGCAGAGGGAGAGAGAGGGGGGAGGGGGCGTTGTTGGTTTTGTTATTTTATTGTTTTTGTTTTCATTATTGTCCTGATAGTTTGGGCACTTAAGCTCCATAACACCACTTCTAAAAAAGCCAGGCCTTGACACGGAGTGCTTAAAGAACTATAGACCCATTTCAAACTTACCCTTTCTGACCAAGCTGTTAGAAAAGTGTGTGCTAGCGCAGCTCCAAGAACATCTGCTGAGTAATGATCTTTTGGACGTCCATCAGTCCGCATACAAGAAAAATCATAGCACAGAAACCGCTCTTCTTTACGTAACTGACAAGCTGCTGACCAGTGCTGACAACAAGGAAGTGTCTGTGCTCGCACTCTTGGACCTCTCGGCGGCATTTGACACCATCGACCACGACGTCCTCCTAAAGAGACTACAGTTCACGTTTGGAATTGCCGACAAAGCCTTCCAGTGGTTCGTGTCATATCTCTCTGAACGCTTTCAAAGAGTACAAATAGGTCAAAAAGAATCATCCCCTGTTCCCCTGAAGCACGGAGTACCTCAGGGCTCTGTTCTAGGCCCGGTTCTGTTTACACTATATACACAGGACCTATCTGACGTCATCTCGAGGCATGGCTGCGAACACCACAAGTATGCCGACGACACCCAAATAGAGGATTCTGCTCCCCCAGTGATTTTCCAAAAGTGGTTAAAAACACTGAGCGCTGCATTGAGTCAGTTAAAGACTGGATGATAGACAATAAACTCAAGCTGAATGACTCAAAAACTGAGGTGATGCTGTCAGGCTCAAGGCATGCTTTAAATCAGATTGACTGTACTTCCCTGACAATAGGCGACACTCAGATTGTTTCCCAAACCGCTGTTAAGGACCTAGGCGTGTACCTGGACTCTGCTCTGACAATGCAAAAACACATTAGTTTTGTTTGTAAATGTGCCTTTTTTGAGTTGCGCAAGATTTCCTCTGTCAGATCATTCCTGACACTCCAAGCCACTGTTCAACTTGTCTCCTCTCTGATCCTGAGTCGACTTGACTACTGCAACTCATTGCTTGCCGGCCTCCCCACTGAAGAACTTGATCGCTTACAGAGAGTCCAGAACAGTGCTGCAAGGCTCATTCTGCAGAAGTCTAAGAAAGACCATATCACTCCCCTACTTACCACCCTTCACTGGCTTCCTATGAAGTATAGAATCGAGTACAAGCTCGCTCTGTTAGGGTACCGCTGTTTTGAGAAATCACTTCCCCCCTATTTGTCCCATTCCCTCAGTATCTACGAGCCATCCCGTTCTCTCAGATCCTCCTCTGAAAAACTCCTTCGCATCCCCAAAACCAGGACCAAGACCTTTGGTGAAAGAACCTTTAGGTACCAGATTCCGACCGTCTGGAACTCGCTTCCAAGTTCTATCCGTGATTCCAGCAGCCTTTCCTCCTTCAAAACACAACTCAAAACATACCTGTTTCGTAAA
>NW_027129290.1:67500-74987 GCF_037325665.1 Littorina saxatilis
GGGATGACGTTGGGGGCGTCAGTGTTATTGTAGAGTAAGGGGATGACGTTGGGGGCGTCAGTGTTATTGTAGAGTAAGGGGATGACGTTGGGGGCGTCAGTGTTATTGTAGAGTAAGGGGATGACGTTGGGGGCGTCAGTGTTATTGTAGAGTAAGGGGACGACGTTGGGGGCGTCAGTGTTATTGTAGAGTAAGGGGATGACGTTGGGGGCGTCAGTGTTATTGTAGAGTAAGGGGATGACGTTGGGGGCGTCAGTGCTATTGTAGAGTAAGGGGATGACGTTGGGGGCGTCAGTGTTATTGTAGAGTAAGGGGATGACGTTGGGGGCGTCAGTGTTATAGTAGAGTAAGGGGATGACGTTGGGGGCGTCAGTGTTATTGTAGAGTAAGGGGATGACGTTGGGGGCGTCAGTGTTATTGTAGAGTAAGGGGATGACGTTGGGGGCGTCAGTGTTATTGTAGAGTAAGGGGATGACGTTGGGGGCGTCAGTGTTATTGTAGAGTAAGGGGATGACGTTGGGGGCGTCAGTGTTATTGTAGAGTAAGGGGATGACGTTGGGGGCGTCAGTGTTATTGTAGAGTAAGGGGATGACGTTGGGGGCGTCAGTGTTATTGTAGAGTAAGGGGATGACGTTGGGGGCGTCGGTGTTATTGTAGAGTAAGGGGATGACGTTGGGGGCGTCAGTGTTATTGTAGAGTAAGGGGATGACGTTGGGGGCGTCAGTGTTACTGTAGAGTAAGGGGATGACGTTGGAGGCGTCAGTGTTATTGTAGAGTAAGGGGATGACGTTGGGGGCGTCAGTGTTATTGTAGAGTAAGGGGATGACGTTGGGGGCGTCAGTGTTATTGTAGAGTAAGGGGATGACGTTGGGGGCGTCGGTGTTATTGTAGAGTAAGGGGATGACGTTGGGGGCGTCAGTGTTATTGTAGAGTAAGGGGATGACGTTGGGGGCGTCAGTGTTATTGTAGAGTAAGGGGATGACGTTGGGGGCGTCAGTGTTATTGTAGAGTAAGGGGATGACGTTGGGGGCGTCAGTGTTATTGTAGAGTAAGGGGATGACGTTGGGGGCGTCAGTGTTATTGTAGAGTAAGGGGATGACGTTGGGGGCGTCAGTGTTATTGTAGAGTAAGGGGACGACGTTGGGGGCGTCAGTGTTATTGTAGAGTAAGGGGATGACGTTGGGGGCGTCAGTGTTATTGTAGAGTAAGGGGATGACGTTGGGGGCGTCAGTGTTATTGTAGAGTAAGGGGACGACGTTTTGGGCGTCAGTGTTATTGTGGCACCACTTGTTGCACTATTTTTGACAGGGGAGGGGGACAGACGTTTACTCAATTAATAGGACACATTCAGGAACCAATTCGTCATTCTTACACCTCTGATAGGAACGAAGGGGATACGGCAGGGGTTGAGGAGAGAATGGGGGAGGAGGGGGAGGGGGGTAGGAGTGAAAACTAATAGGACATCATTATAGGAACCATTTCGTCGTTGTAGCGCCACTGATAAACCAGAACGCTTTAAGTGGACATGGGGAAAGGAGGAAGGGGAATGGGTGTTAAAGACATTCCGTGGGTAGGGGAAAGAAAGGTGACAGGGTTGGAGGAGAAAGAAAGGTGACAGGGTTGGAGGGGATGGAAGGGTGCAGAAGATGAGGTGACAAGTTTGTATCGATTATGTCAGCTTGCTACACAAGAAATAAGTGTGGACTCGGCAGTTTTTGCTCCTCCCTCTCTGTGAAATCACGACCTTCTCTCTCCCCCCTCTCCCTGTCTCTGTCTCTCCCTGTATCTACCTCTGTCTCTGTATCTTTGTCACTATCTTTTTTTGTGTCTCTCTGTCAATGTCTCTCCTTTTCCCTCCCTCCCTCCCTCCCTCCCCCTCTCTCTATCTCACCCTCCCTCCCTGTCTCCCTCTCTCTCCACCCCACCCCCCTCTCTCTCTCTCTCTCTCTCACCCTCCCGCCCGCTCTCCCAATCCCCCACCATCCCTTCTTTTCTCTCTCTCTCTCAGTTCCCCTAGCTGCCAAGTAAGTATGTAAAGCATAGCAATCAGTGATGGTTAATGACCAGGATTTGCAGCCATCAGGGCACAGTGCCCGCAAGACTCCTTGCCTGAAAAACTGGATCCTCTGCCCTTAGACGGGGTTTATAACAAGCGAGAACGAGAGAAGGAGAAAACTTAACTGGTAGGTACGGTGGATTCTTTGAAGGGCGAGGGATTCTTGGCAGTCGGGCAAGGTGCGCGAGTTGGTTGTTTGAGGCTGTTGTTGTGTTACTTCATTGTATTTTGGACAACTTGGTAGGATCGAGGATATGTTTCTTGTTTGGATGTTGTTGTTTCATTCTCTCTCTCTCGGTTATGTTGAAGGGAAGTTGTTTGAGAGTCTATTCCCGTTGTTGTTGTTGTTGTTGTTGTTGTTGTTGTTGTTGTTGTTGTTGTTGTTGTTGTTGTTGTTGTTGTTGTTGTTGTTGTTGTTGTTGATGCTCCCCCCCCCCCCCGTCTGTCTGTGTCTGTGTATCTCTCTCTCTCTCTCTGTGTATCTCTCTCTCTGTGTATCTCTCCCTCTCTCTCTGTCTCGATCCCTGTCTCTCCATTCTATCCATTTTTCCATCTGTGTGTGTCTGTGCATGTATGCGTGCGTGCGCGCGCACGCGTGTGTGTGAGAGTTCTTGCGCGCAGACTCTACATAGAGTTGAAACTCCGAACACGGAATCTCATTCACCCAAGAGTTAGCCAACAACCCGCCCTCCTGTGACCTCACACCACACAAACAATAACAGACAACTAACGTAATTTGTCGGCCTTATCTTTCAGTACACTAACCTTTTTTCTCTCTCTCTGTCTCTCTCTGTCTCTCTCTCTCTCTCTCTCTCTCTCTCTCTCTCTCTCTCTCTCTCTCTCTCTCTCTCTCTCTCTCTCTCTCTCTCTATAATAGAAAAACTACACTTATTCGCCATGAAACGATTCCTACATGTAGACATGAGAACACCAAACGACCTTGTGTATGGTGAATTGGGAAGATTCCCAATATATCTAAACTCATATGTAAAGTGCATTACATATTGGCTAAAACTAACAAGAATGGAAAATTCTAAGATCCCATGTAAAGCATACAAAGTTCTCTATAATTTAGATTGTAATGGCAAGATTACATGGGCGACGGATGTTCGAAAGTGTTTGTTCTCTCATGTGTTTGCAGATGTATGGTACAACCAAGGGGTGGACAGTATTGGTGGTTTTCTGAAATGTTTCAGACAGCGATTGATAGATTGCAGATGGCAAGACTGGAACGACCATATGCAAAGCAGTGATCGATTTTCTACATACAGATTGTTTAAGACCACAAGCAGTACTGAAGCGTATATTATAGATATGGAAATGAACAGCTATGTGAAAAGTGCATTAACTAAATTCAGGTTCGGTGTATCGGATCTTGCTGTACACAGGTGTAGGTATAGTGTACGGAGTGAGGACGATTTGTTGTGTCGTCTGTGTAAATTGGCTGAAGAAAATGAAATACACTTTATGTGTTGCTGTCCTGCACTACGTGACCTAAGATTATTATTGATAAAGCCAAAATATCATAATCATCCATGTATGTACCAATACAATTTGCTTATGTCTACTGGAAATGTCTGTCAAATATCCAAATTAGCACAATATATTTATTAGGGAATGAAAAGATCAATCACTGTGACATTATTTATGTACACATGTATTACTGTTTGATGTGCACAAATTTGGGTCATTTATGAAACACAATATTTGCTATGATTATGTTGTATATGGACGCATACCCTTCAGAAGGGGCTCTGGCCTAAAACTGAATAAACTTTCGTATATTCGTATTCTCTCTCTCTCTCTCTCTCTCTCTCTCTCTCTCTCTCTCTCTCTCTCTCTCTCTCTCTCTCTCTCTCTCTCTCTCTCTCTCTCTCTCTCTCTCTCTCTCTCTCTCTCTCTCGCTGTCTCTCGCTCTATGTTCCATATCTCTTTCTCTCTCTCCTCTCTCCTCTCTCACTTTCTCTCTTTTTCTCTCTCACTTTCTCTCTCTCTCTTTCTCTCTCTCTCTCTCTCTCTCTCTCTCTCTCTCTCTCTCTCTCTCTCTCTCTCCCTCTCTCTCTCTCCCTCTCTCTCAATATTTTTTTCTTCCAGGCCTGCCCCCAGTATCGCAGAGAGTAGTAGCAGTAGTAGAGACTCCAACGCCACACACGGCGCGATGTACGTAACTGTGGACGTCTCTCCGGGGTCTAGCATCCATCCACCGTAGTGCAAACCGCCGTCTATTGATTGGCACAAACCGCACAATTCACACACAACGCCAGCGCTGCTGGAGGTGGTGGTGCTGATGTGTGGGTGTGTTTGTGTGTGTGTGTGGAAGCGGAATAACGATGATGCGCACAACTTTTATTTTAAATTTTTCGTAACTTGTTCTCACTCAGTGTTTCGAGAGCAACTCTTTTTTTTCTCGAAAAGCAGAATTTTCCCACACTTACTAGTTCTGATGAAGTGTCTTTCCAGTGGATTGTGTTTTTTCGACGCGTCTTTCGGCAAATCAGTGGTGTGTGATATTGTGGTGTCAAGCGTTTTTTCGACTTCTTTGAATTCGTCAACATTCGTGGAAAGAATTTAAGCTGTGAAGTTGTCAGCGTCTTTTTCCGGTTTGTGGTTTGTGTTCCGCTCTGCACGATTTCCCTTCCAATGCTGCACAAATGAGATTTAAATGCGCCATTTAATTCAAGAATGCTCGATGCATTGTGGAATTCAAAGGAAATTGTGCCGAAATGAGTCGCTGCTGTGTTCTTTTTGTAAAATTTATCGTCAAATTATCTCAAAAGTTTTGACATTTAGGAATGCAACACGTGTTAATTGCAATCTGAATTCACAGTTGTTTCGTCCGTTTCCCTTCACGTTGAGATTTGTGCACCAAAGATAGGAGGTATATCTGTCAAAATCACAAATCCTTTCCAGCTTTGACGTTTGTTATTATCTGTCAAAGCTCACAGTCATGTGTACTGTTCCGCTGAAAGGATAAGATGTGGTGAAACGACGTTCACTATTTCAGTGATACGCTGTGAAAAGACATTTGTGATTATGTAAGATCTGGTACAAAGACGTCAATGTTCGTATAATCTTTTTTGAAAAGACAGTTATGCCTTCCCAGCTTCCGGTCTTAGTACGTTTTCAAAGAGAGTGCGAATAAAGGGGCTTCAGGAAGAATCGTCATTTGTTAATGTGCTTCGCTTGTTCGAAGGGAAGTGGTTTGAGAGAGTCTTTTCTCGTTTTTGCGTTGTAGTTTTGTTGGTGCATTCCTTTTCGAGGGGATACCTTCGGGGTGGTTTTCTGGCGTGTTCCGTTCTGACTTCTCGGCTTCACAAAAACCAACGGTCTTTCTGTTTCAACGATTTTATTTCTCCGTGAATGAGTGAGACGCCAGAGTTTTCCATGTTCCCTCTAGAGAGCCAAGGTCCCGACAAGTCGTTCAGAGTTCTGGCGTTTCTAGTCTGTGTTACATGGTTACAGAATGTCTGAAGGGCTATGGTAGAGAGAAGCAGTGACGATCACTTCTATCAGATGTGTCTACTTTGAGCAATTGTCTGAACACATTATGGTTGTAAAGTTAGTAGTATAATGAAGTTTCATTGTTTTATCGGCTCCTTTGTGAAAAGCAAAGCAACAATATCGTAAATGTAGGATGTTTTAGCTTAGGGCATCTTAAATGCACGCGGTGATGTGTCCCTCGCCTAGTGATGTTTGGATTCTGAAAAACAATGATGTTTTGGTCTTTTCTGGATTCAATATTTCTTAAAAATTTCGGTTTGTTGACGGGAAAAAGTGTTCCCATATGTCCTCAGCAGACCGTGAAAGCGGGCATGTAACCCCCCCCCCCACACACACACACACACACATACACACACACACACACACACACACACACAAATTTGCCCATGCTCTTACGTGGGATAAGCTGAGCCTTTCATTATGACATGTACACACATAATCCACAGCCTGGCTGTTTGCTGTGCATAGTTGGAGTGTTATATGTTCAGCTTATGTCCTGAGCGATACCAAGGTAAATCTGCATTATTAATTCAGCAAAAATAGCTAATCAACACGGGAAGCAGCAAGGCTTTAGAGTTTTGGTATGAGTTCAAATCAAAGGATGCTCTTAGCCCTGATAGAAAAGAGATGAGAATCCTCCTCCTTTTGGGGGAAAATTCCTCCCTTTTAGCTCCCCCTGGCACTCAGTTTGGTATGAAAAGTTGAACAAGTTTCATTCATTATGGTCGTGTGTGAATCAATGTCTGTCTTCTCTTCATTCAGGGATGAGAAATGTATTCCAATCTTGACACTTTTTTCTTTTAATTTTGAAACTTGCCACCTATTCCCTCCATGTTGGCTTTTTGTACATTCTCATAACTCTGTTTAAAAGCCTTGGTTGATCGTGCTAAGGGGCTTTGCATTATAGTTCGCACGCGAAGGAACGGGTATCTTCAAGCTTGTTCTTCATTAAAACTTCTTCAAGACTTTGATGAGAAACCGTGTGGCCAGATTTCTTTCGCAGACCGTTTGATCATCAGCCATTTGCGTTTCATTCCGCTCTGGTTTCTGTGAGATGTGACGCCTTACGAGCCAGCTTCGTGGTAATGGACAGCATCAACGCATTTCACGTGCATCGCTTATCTCTTTCTGAGACCGTAACATCTTTGTAGTTTGGGCGTGGGGATCTACATCAGAAGATCTAAACCTTCTTCTTGTGCAACTCCAACGTGCACTCGTTCTTCTTGTTCCTTTTTCGCAAGTGGGCATTTTACGTGTACGGAAGATTGGCGGTAAAGAATGTTCTTTGGAACTTCTTTAGATTAGATAGAGATGGACAGCAGAGAGAGGGATGAGAGTGTTATTTGAACAAATCTGTCTTAAAAATGAGATTGTTATTTTGAAGAATTCTGTTCTGAGACTTTCGAACAAGACAACAATTGACACGGAGAATGTCATTAGGATCATTCTGCTGCTAGAAGGAACGTATCATTTGGAACCTTCTGTCGTTAGGAAAGCGTTGGTACAAATTTTTTAAAAAGTTGCAAGGACAAGAAGCAGAAAAGGTGTTATTTGGAGAGAAAAACCTTCTGTGACGCAGTGACAGCAATGAGAGTTATTTAGACAAGCGGTGCCATTGGAGCGACAAAAGGGAAAGCTGAAAGATGTAGGAAAGGGTCTTCTTTATAGAACACTGTGAGGTTTAGATTGACAGCAGAAAGAGGAGAGAAGAGTTTTCTTTGATCGCCACAAGTGGTGTTAAGGTGCATTCGTTTGAAAGAGGAACGTCTTTCCTGTAAAGAGAATCGATTAGGCATTGCTATCTGTGACGGTTGGGGAAGGATGGATGGAGAGAGGGGTACGAGAGGCAGAGAGAGCTAGAGTGACAGGGGGTCAGAGAGAGAGAGGGGAGACAGAGAGAGAGAGATCGAGTGTGTGTGTGTGTGTGGTG
>NW_027129291.1:5000-7500 GCF_037325665.1 Littorina saxatilis
GGTAAGAAACTTTTGATCAATACACTCCAAGTTAGGAAGTTGTTGCACTGCTTGGAGTAAAGCAGCAGCAACATATTGGTTCCTGTTCTGTCCAGTACAGGTGTCACTGTACAAAATGACGTGTTTCACCTGTGGTGGAAGGCATTTCAGGTGATGGAACAAGCATGTTGCTATCTCACAGGAGCCTTTTCTTCCGTGGGTTTCATCCCACACAAAACACTGTCCTTCTTTTGAAGCAAGGTTGTAGATACTGAGGTTGTAAACTGCTAGCTTTCTCTTGTAGTGTGTTTGGCTGATGTTGTTGCAGGGTGTTGACAAGACTGACTCCAAATCAAATGTCGCCACACTGATCTCGTTGTTTTCCTGTGCTAGCTTTTTGTCGTTTGTTTTTTCTTGTCTGCTCTCCTGTTTCTTTTCTTGGTGTTCTCTATAGTCAGCTTCCAGTTCAGGCGTTACTGTGTTGTTTTTCTGGGCGTCATGATAAAGTGAGCAGAGTAGACACAGATCTTTTTTAGGTTTATGAAATGCTAAGTTGTACTCAGTTACAAAGGTTTGGCGGTAAATACTACTACTAACTGGCACAACGCCTTCTGATGCGCAATCCTGTGTGAAAAGCCTGTACATCTCTTTTATGGAGAGTGTTTCGTCCAGGAACTTTCTGCCTGAAGACTTTCGACAGTAGTGTGACTCAAGGCAAGGAAAAGATTCGATGTGTTTTCGAACTCTTCTCCTGTCTTCTTCGCTTGTTTTGTTTCCAGGAGTGTGTTTACCCCTTCCATCCTGACCACTGAATACTCCATCTTGGGCATTTCCCAAAGCGTGTTGAACATAAGCATGTCCAACAGAGAGAGTTCCCAGAAAAAAGCGTTTACAAACTTGCACTTTCTCGCCATTAACTGTAAGAAAGAACTTCCGAGCCACTTGCCTTGTCTTCTTCTTGGGAGTCATGGTTTCTTCGTCAAGTATTGTCACCGTGTTCTTTTGCGTCACATGGGTGCAAATGTAATCTTTCTGTCGATTGTAGTCTTGCAGCCCGTAAAACGCATCAAATATGGAACTTTGTTGATCCATGTTGATGTGACTTGAACACTTCAACTTACATTTGCTGCAGTCTACATGTTTCACACTTCTGGCCTCTGTTACCTTTCCTCTGCAATTAACATACTCTTTCCCTTCTAGTCTTGCCTTTTTTTGCTGATTTCTTTTCCATGCCTCTGGCTTTGATTTTCTTTTCCGGCCTGGTTTTTTGGGAGGAGTGTTGTAAATTGTTGACAGCGACTTAGTTGTTGATGCAGACGGTTCAGGTGAGCCACGGGGGTCAGGGGTCCCATCTCGTGTTGCAGACAGTTCAGGTGAGCCACGTGGGTCAGGGCTTCCATCTCGTGTTGCAGACAGTTCAGGTGAGCCACGGGGGTCAGGGGTCCCATCTCGTGTTGCAGGCAGTTCAGGTGAGCCACGGGGGTCAGGGGTCCCATCTCGTGTTGCAGACGGTTCAGGTGAGCCACGGGGGTCAGGGGTCCCATCTCGTGTTGCAGACGGTTCAGGTGAGCCACGGGGGTCAGGGGTCCCATCTCGTGTTGCAGACGGTTCAGGTGAGCCACGGGGGTCAGGGGTCCCATCTCGTGTTGCAGACGGTTCAGGTGAGCCACGGGGATCAGGTGTTCCATCTCGTTCAGGCGAACTACAGGTACTGCGGCTGGACACAACTGCTTCAGCAGATCCAGCACTTTGGTGGGATGGATGGGAGACATGTCGGCTGAACTGGTGGTACAAGTGTCGTTTCTTGGCAAGACAACCATCAAAGTGTTCTGGTTCTCCCTGAGGAGCAAGCAGTGCCAGGTAGATGGGACTGAATGCATCCACAGATGTGTTTGGCATTGAGGGCGAGATGTCCACAATACTCTGGTGTCGACGGCTTGAAAATATTTTCACCCTTCTTTTACTGTAGTCTGCAAGTACCAAGGGCAAGATGTCATTGGCTGCAGTGTTCCAAACACCACCTTCTTCCATGGCATCAATCTGTGCGAGGGCTTCGTCAGTCGTAGTGCAGGTGAAGAAGCTGATGTAATGTTGAATATTTCGTCTGATGTGCTGACACAGAGCTGCCCTCAAGGAAACTGCATCATGGGGTTGCAGATGCAGAGACGCTGCGTAAACTGGGCACCTTTCCATCCCATTGTTGGTCAGATGGCGATTAAGACGCTTGTTGTGAAGACGGACTTTGAGCTGTTGTAGTGAGTGTTGCCTGTTACTCTCTCCAATTACAGCAGCAAGCCCCTCGTTATCGCCACCTGTACATAAATAATGAAATTAATCTTTAAATTCCAGCTGGAATAATGCAAGCAAGCAAGTTCTGTCATTCACTGCTGGACAAAACAAGCTGTATTAACAAATAATTATGTGCTCTTCCCCATCTTTTCTGCTGCTTGGTCAACTTTACCACAATAAATAAAATGCTTGCACATAAACAATACTTGTATTCCATCTGTTATTGTTAAAA
>NW_027129291.1:15000-24600 GCF_037325665.1 Littorina saxatilis
ATTTAGTCAAGTTGTCGAACTCACAGAATGAAACTGAACACACTGCTTTTTTCGCCAAGACCACATACTCGTCGTTTTGTCAGTCCACCGCTCGTGGCAAAGGCAGTGAAATCGACAAGCCATGCAGAATAGTGCGGTAGTGGTCGCGCTGAGCAGGATAACACGCTTTTCTGTATGTCTATTTTTTTTTTTAGCTTACTGAGTTTGTTTTTAATCCAAACATATCATATCTATATGTTTTTGGAATCAGAAACCGACAAGGAATAAGATGAAATTGTTTTTAAATCGATTTCAGAAAATTAATTTTAATAATAATTTTCATATGTTTAATTTTCAGAGCTTGTTTGTAATCCAAATATGACATATGTATATGTTTTTGGAATCAGAAAATGACGAAGAATAAGATAATATTATGTTTGGATCGTTTAATAAAAAATAATTTTAATTACAAGTTTTCGATTTTTAATGACCAAACTTATTCATTAGTTTTTAAGCCACCAAGCTGAAATGCAATACCAAAGTCCGGCCTTTGTCCAAGATTGCTTTGCCAAAATTTCAATCAATTTGATTGAAAAATGAGGGTGTGACAGTGCCGCCTCAACTTTTACAAAAAGCCGGATATGACGTCATCAAAGGTATTTATCGAAAAAAAGACAAAAAAATCGGGGGATATCATTCCCAGGAACTCGCATGTCAAATTTCATAAAGATCGGTCCAGTAGATTAGTCTGAATCGCTCTACACACACACACGCACACACACACACACACACACACACACACACACACACACACACACACGCACACACACACACACACACACACACACACACACACACACACACACACACACACCACGACCCTCGACTCGATTCCCCCTCTATGTTAAAACATTTAGTCAAAACTTGACTAAATGTAAAAACCCAAAACAACTCGTGTAAATCTGGTACGACACAGCAAGCCATGTAGTCTCTCTCTCTCTCTGAGTCTCTCTCTCTCTCTCTCTAGAGCTCTCTCTCTCTCTCCCCCTTCCCAGTTCTTGACCCCAGTGGGTATTTTCACGCGCCGCCTGGCCCCCACAACCACTTCCACCAATCCCATTATCCCCCTCATCTGTTCCATCCGTCTATGTACAGTGCCTTCAGCCCCTTTGTGCGACAGGCGCCACCCCCATTCTACAGTCAGTGGCCAGTGCCGCAGGCAACAATGTAGCTACAGTGACCCATCTTCACACGCTAGTGTAAAATAGCGCGTGTCACACCTTAACATAATTATAACCACGTTATGTCCCATAAACTCTAGTTTTGGAGACAGAAAAAATAAGTTAGCATTGTGCTTGTCACCTTGTATAACTGTAACTGTGCTTTGTGCGTGTGTGTGTTTGTGTTTGTGTGTGTGTGTGCGTGTGTGTGTGCGTGTGTGTGTGTGTGTGTGTGAAAGACATCTCATTTTCATATGATTACACATTATGCACTATTTTCACTGATTCCCCCAATTTAATTTCTGTTTGTTCCTGTTCGTATCGCCGTGTTGTGCTTTGCAGACTGTGTGGCTCGGAAAGTCACAGTGTAGTGTTCTTGTGGTTTTCACTCTTTTGTTATAAGAAAAAGTGACTGTGTTCAGCCGTATCAGAACCGTACAAACAAAAGTTCCATTGTTACTGAGCGGACAGTCGATATCTACATGTTACTGCTCTTGCCACATTGAAATGTGACAGTGGTGCTGTGTTGACTCGGATCCTCACTAACATTCGGAGAACACTTGTCTAAGTTTCATGTGGAAATCTGCGAGGGCGTGATTGAAGACTATATTCCCTCCAGCGTGTGTGAGTGGTGACTGCCACGTAATCAGTGTAATCTGCCCGCTTCGCCTGAACGGTGTTGTGTTTGTGTCAGGCTGACTGAGCTCGTTCGTTTGAAGTCGAGTGTCAGCGCAGAGGTGCGTGACGCAATTGTGAAACTTTACCATATTGTGTTGCAGGACTGCCGGCATAAATTTGTTCTTTGTGTTTATAGTTTGAACTGACTGTCGTTTTGCTTTCTTCGTGACAGTTGTTGTTTTGCTTTTTTCGTAACAGTTATTGTGTGTTAGTGTTAGTTATCATTGTGTGTGTTTACTCCTTGTTTTATTATGCTCAGTGTTGGTCATTTAAATGTGTATCACCTCTATAATAAGGTTCATGATGTATGTGCCTTCCTTGAAAAAGCGTCTCCGAATTATCATTTATTTGGTATTACTGAATCAAGATTAGATTCCAGGGTTTCCGATAATGATATCGCGATTGTTGATTATTGTGTTGAAAGGCGAGACCCAGAAATCCAAGGGCAGACCGGAATCGCGGTATATATTCATGACTCAATTAAACACATTACGCGTAGACGCATAGACCTAGAACCCAGCGCAGTAGAATGCATTTGGTTAGAACTCAAACCCAGTAAATCAATGGCCCCTCAATTCGTGTGTTTTCTTTATAGAAATCCTGCGGCAAATTTTGAGTGGTATGATCATTTTGTACAAATGTTAGACAATGTGTATAATAAGAGCAAACACAATGCTGACGTTATGCTACTTGGCGATTTTAACATAGACATGTTAAAGTCCCATCCCAGCTGGGAATCAACTACTCAGTTATTTGGGCTTAAACAGCTTGTAAAGTCACCCACAAGGGTAACTTCAACGACATCTACATTGCTCGATCATATTTATACGAATAATCCGGACACAGTCTTAGGTGCCTGTGTATCCGACCTTGGTGTAAGTGATCATAGTCCTGTAAGCTGTTCCAAATTGATGAAGTTACCCAAGGCAGAATCAAAAGGTCACACATATATTTCATACAGGTCTTTTAAACATTTTAATCAAGGTCTCTTCTTTAATGATTTGAATTGTACACCTTTTGCTTCTGTGCTTAATTATACCGATCCTAACGAGGCACTTGAAGCCTGGTATTCCCTCTTTATCGATGTGGTAAATCGACATGCACCTGTGAGGCGGAAACGAGTAAGACATCCTAAACTTCCTCCCTGGTTAACCATTGATATCATCGAAGCAATGGCGTATCGCGACCAGTTAAAGACAAACAAATTATTTGAAGATTATAAAAAAGCGCGTAACAGAGTAAAGAATCTTGTGAGAAACGCGAAGCGATCATATTTTGATAAACTTGTGGGTAACAACAAAGATGTTTCAAAAGTCTGGCGCGCCCTGAACACGTTTTTAAAAGGCAACTCCTCAAAAAATAGTAGTATTCCTCAGAATATAAAGGCCAACGACTTTAACGATTATTTTTTGTCCGTTGCTGAATCACTGGTAGATTCTCACTCAAAATCTCCAGGTACAGAACCACATTCCTGTTGTGAACGCTTGCAGATGTTCTGTGATGAAAAATTAAGAAACACGGATGCGTTTGTTATTCCGATAATGGCCATCCATGAAGTTGGCCAGTACATGGCAAGGTTAGAAAATAAAAAATCTTCCGGACTTGATGAAATAAGTAATAAATTATTAAAATTGTCTACTCCTTATATAGTAGAGTCTCTGACTTATGTTTACAATTTATGTATTCAACACAATGATTTTCCAAAAGAATTTAAAAAAGCGAAAGTCATACCTTTGCCAAAGAAAAAAGGTTCTCAAGACTTAAATGATTTTAGACCTATATCTTTGTTATCTGTATTATCTAAGCCTCTTGAAAGGCATGTTCAAAAACATCTGGTTACTTATTTGGAGGACCACAATCTCTTGCATCAACTTCAATCTGGTTTTCGCTCTCAACATTCATGTAACACTGCCCTTGCCAGATTAACTGATTCATGGTACTCATCCATTAATAGGTTAGACATTTCTGGTGATGTTTTCTTGGACCTAAAAAAAGCTTTTGACCTCGTGGATCACGAGATCCTTCTACAGAAATTAAAATGTTATTTGAAAAGTTCTAGCACTGTCGCTTTTTTTTACTCTTATCTTAAAGAGAGGGTTCAATCTGTATACGTACACGATACGTACTCTTTTCAGGGCACTGTGAAATGTGGAGTGCCACAGGGGTCTGTTTTAGGACCTGTATTATTTTGCATGTATATAAATGATTTGCCCTTGTACCTACAGTCCGAATCTGTTGAGTGTCATATGTTAGCAGATGATACTACCTTACATGCAACAGGGAAAAGCCCTGCACAAATTCAAGACAAATTACAACAGAGCCTAAACGATGTTTCTGAGTGGTGTTCTGCAAATCGTATGCTTATTAATCCAGTTAAAACAAAGTCTATGATAATCAGCACTCGCCAAAAACATCAACTTTCAGAAATGACTCTGAGTCTGTCCCTAAATGAGCACTCCATTGAGCAAGTAGCTGAGCACCGTTTACTGGGACTTACTGTTGATAATAATCTCAAATGGCAGACTCACATCAATGGAATCTGCAAAAAAATTGCTAAAAACCTGTTTCTTTTGTCAAAGTTACAAAGCATTATTAATCTAGACACAAGAAAACTATTTTACAATGCCCACATAAAACCCCATATTGATTATGCTTCCATAGTATGGGACGGGTGTAGTGAAGTTCACTTGAAGAAGCTGAACTCGCTCCAGCGTAGAGCTGCTAAACTAGTTCTGCCCAGTCAATCTCTTTCTACAAAGGAAAAGATGAAAAGTATTGGGATGTTAAGCTTAAAAAAGCAGCTTTTGTATAATAAATGTTCATTTATGTATAAAGTCGTCTATAAGGACGCCCCAACATATCTTATACAACTCTTCAAATCATCTCCGTCATATTATTCAAACACTCGAAATAACCTTGCCTTGTCAAGGCCCCGCATCGATTTGTTTAAAACTAGTTTTTCTTATTCTGGTGCGTTCCTTTGGAATTCACTACCTGTAAATATCAAGTCATGTCTGTCATTATCTTCTTTTAAAAGACAGCTCCGAAAGCACCTCTCTAACGACTAAGTCGGTGTACAATTTGTGCGAGTGTGTGTGAGGATGTGTGAAAGAGAAAGTGTATAGTATGCTTCCATTAACAAGCACACTTTTGAATTTTTTATTTTTATTTTGTTATACTTTTCCCTACATAATTTTGTTTTATTTGATTTTTTTTTAAAATGTTTTCATTCTTCATATTTGTTCTTTGTTTCATGTGTGTATTATAGTAGGGACTAGCTGTAAGAAAGGACCATATGGACCTAATGCTATCATCCCTCGGTAATAAAGTTTTCGAGTTCGAGTTCGAGTTCGAGTTCTCTCTCTCTCTCTGTATTTCTCTGTCTCTCTCTCTCTCTCTCTCTCTCTCTCTCTCTCTCTCTCTCTCTCTCTCTCTCTCTCTCTCTCTCTCTCTCTCTCTCTCTCGCTTCAGCAGATTTGTGTTCTTCGTGTTCCAGAAGAGACGAACCCTTATTAATCAGGTTCAGTGACATGTCATCAGAATTTTAATGTATTTGTTGAATTATTGTTTGCGTGACTATAATTTATAACAGTTCAGATACTATTGCCAACTATTGTAAGGGGCTGTGGCCTTAGACAATAATTACAGATTTGTTCTTGTTCTTGTTCTGTCTCTCTCTCACGCTATGATCTCTCTTGCTTGTTTTGTCTTTTGTGTTTCACTTGTTAATAATTTTCTGTCTTGATAACCAAGGTCATCATGAACTTTTCATAATTTTGCCGGGTTGGCGCAAGTGTGTCTTCACTGTAACTAGCTACCTCCCATCCCTCCCCTCTCACCCCCCCACACCCACACACACACACCCTCCTTGTCTAAAAATGTGAAGGGGAGAGGTGATGGAGGTTGAATAGGAGTTTCGGTGTGCTGTAACTGGTAGTCTTTTCCTCAGCCGAGTTATCTATCTTCCTTGAACAGTTTATGATTTACCCGGTCGAACAGATTGTTTGATCAACTGACCAAGCAAAGTAATTACCAGAGCCATGCTTGCTGCTACAGTGGAACCCCCATTTTTAGACCTCCAAACATCTGAAAAAACAAGGTATTAAAAAGGAGGGAGTCTTAAAAAGGGGGTAATTTTACAGAGGTTATGAACAGAAAGTCTGAAAAAACAAGGTATTAAAAAGGATGGAGTCTTAAAATGGGGGTAATTTTACAGAGGTTATGAACAGAAAGTCTGAAAAAACAAGGTATTAAAAAGGATGGAGTCTTAAAATGGGGGTAATTTTACAGAGGTTATGAACAGAAAGTCTGAAAAAACAAGGTATTAAAAAGGATGGAGTCTTAAAATGGGGGTAATTTTACAGAGGTTATGAACAGAAAGTCTGTTTATTGTGGATAGTCACTATTATTCAGCTGCTCTGGATCGCACTCGATGGTCAGTTGGGCAGGGCAGTCAGATATGTTTGTCAGTGCCAAACTTATTAAGTTAGGGGATGGTTGGAATACAACATAGTGTAGATATGCGGTGCGGAGGTCTATTCTACACGTCATAAAAAAGCAGGCAGATGGGTTTTAGTTTTTGTTATAACTATTTGCGTCATTGAAACGACCAAATGGCTTGGAAGATTTTCTTATCTTTTTACCGTACCAAATCAAATTTGGGGAGGGGGTGGGGTGCACATAAAAAACATTTTTACTCACAAAAAACAAAACAACAAACCCACAGGATTTGTTCAGTAAAACACACACTATGCCATCGTAAGCCAAGCTATTCACCACATTTGAGTTCAATTGACCCCTGAGTACCAGAGATAAAAACTCTAATCCGTAGACAGAGAAACAAACAACAGAGAAACAAACTATCAAGCACACAAACAGACAGAGTGAAACCTAAAAGCCTTTATTACATTAAAGCGGCTTACAAACATTACAAGACATACAAACGCGCAAGCGCGCGGGCACGCACACACACGCACAGTGAGCAAAACTTTGGAGAAGTACGAACAAGACGAAACAGAACCAATTGATTAAAACACCCCCCCCCCCCCTAGCCTAAACATGTACCTCACTTATTTAAAACATTTTTTATTATTGTTTATTTTATGCCGTTTCATGCAAGGAGCGACCATTTTCCTATCTCAGAATATGACATACCCATCAGCTTCAGGGGGCGAAGCCCCCTGACCCCCACAAGGGGCTCTGCCCCTTGACCCCGCCAGGGGGAACATCCCCCTGGACCACCGCTGGCAACCACCCCCACCCCCCCTCCTCCTCTTCGCCTAGTCCGGCCCTGCACATTACTACATACACTCAGATAGACGCGCGCTCAGAGCAAACACAACAAGTCGCGTAAGGCGAAAATACAACATTTAGTCAAGTAGCTGTCGAACTCACAGAATGAAACTGAACGCAATGCCATTTTTCAGCAAGACCGTATACTCGTAGCATCATCAGTCCACCGCTCATGGCAAAGGCAGTGAAATTGACAAGAAGAGCGGGGTAGTAGTTGCGCTAAGAAGGATAGCACGCTTTTCTGTACCTCTCTTTGTTTTAACTTTCTGAGCGTGTTTTTAATCCAAACATATCATATCTATATGTTTTTGGAATCAGGAACCGACAAAGAATAAGATGAAAGTGTTTTTAAATTGATTTCGACAATTTAATTTTGATAATAATTTTTATATATTTAATTTTCAGAGCTTGTTTTTAATCCAAATATAACATATTTATATGTTTTTGGAATCAGAAAATGATGGAAAATAAGATGAACGTAAATTTGGATCGTTTTATAAATTTTTATCCAAGCGGAGCGCGGGCGGAGCCCGCGCGTAGCGAGGTAGTTTTTTTTTTCATCTCCCACCACTGAAAATTGTTTTGCCAAGTGGTGTCTGTCTGTGAACATTGTTCTAGAATTCATCTTTTAGCACAATATTAGCGACACTGTTTGGACAATTCTATTAAAATTAGGCGTACAAACTGATTTTGTTTCGGGGAATCCTCTCAGAGGATCAGAATTTTCATATAATATCATCGGAAGCTGTTACAACGGGAAAATGTGAAACTTTTGTCACTTTTTAACATGGAATTTCATCTTTGAGCGTTTCAAGCGGACTTTAATAAAATAGTTATTTGCGAATTAAGCAGCGGAAGACACTCACCGGTTCAACATGTGTATGGTCATTAAACCTCAAAACATTTCAGTAAGTGGTTTAGACAAACACCTCGGAAATGTGAGGGTGACTGGTTTGTAGCTGAAGAGTTTTTTTCTAAAGTGTGTTCTAAATACAAATGACGTACTGGTAATGATGTAATGAGTTGTTCTAATCTTGTTCTTGGAACTCTTGCTGTTCCAAGCTTGTTCTTAGCAAGTCTTGGTGACGAGAACAAAGACTATCAATGAAATCTTTAGAAATAACCTCTGACAACGACGACGATGACGACGACGACGACGATAACAACAACAACAACAAATGACATCGACGACGACGACGACAACAACAACAACAACAACAACAACAACAACAACAACAACAAAAACAACAACACGAGAACAACAACAATCACGACAACGAACATGATAACAACAACACCAACAACTACGACGACAACTACAACGACTCGGTTATGATGACATCACCAATGATTTATCAAATGTTCAGTGTCAAGGCTGTTAAAAAATCGTTAAATCCTATTTCTTCACTGATTCTTATGAAATTTTAAAGGTAGGTTTGTTGTCCCCAACTTATTTTCACTCCATACTTTTCCAGAAGAAAAACATAATTTTGGCAGTTAAAAACCGTTAAATTTCAATTCTTCACCGATATTTATGAAATTTTGTGGGTAGGTTCGTTGTCCCCAACTGATTTTCACTCTATACTTTTCCAGAAGAAAGACATAATTTTGGCAGTTAAAAAACGTTAAATTTCAATTCTTCACCTATCTTTATGAAATTTAGTGGGTGGGTCCGTTGTCCCAAACTGAATTTTAAGACATACTTTTCCAGACAAAAAACCTTATTTTTGGCAGTTAAAAACCGTTAAATCTCAATTCTTCATCGATATTTATGAAATTTTGTGGGTAGGTTCGTTGTCCCCAACTGATTTTCACTCCATACTTTTCCAGAAGAAAAACATAATTTTGGCAGTTAAAAACCGTTACATTTAAATTTTCACCTATCTTTATGAAATTTAGTGGGTGGGTCCGTTGTCCCAAACTGAATTTCAAGACAAACTATTCCAGTCAAAAAAACTTTTTTTTGGCAGTTAAAAACCGTTAAGTCTCAATTCTACACCGATATTTATGACATTTTGTGGGTAGGTTTGTTGTCAGATTTGACATGATGGCAGAATTGAAAGTGTGAGATATCCTGATGTTTCACAATTTATGCTGCATAATTCAGCCCCATAGGCGCTTGAATTTTAGGTGGAGTTGGGTTTTTTTTCAGCCCAAACCAGTAACCCCCACATGGTTTTCATGTCCCTTTCTGAGAGACTTCAAGAAGTTTCAATTTGACGTCATGATTAGCCTGCCGCATTAGCAAGTATGAAAACACGTCATCGATGACACATTTTAAGACAGAGAGAGAGAGAGAGAGAGAGAGAGAGAGAGAGAGAGAGAGAGAGAGAGAGAGAGAGAGAGAGAGAGAGAATCATGTACACACAGATGGACGACTTCGCTTGGGGTATGTACTGCCCGGCAGTACACATCTACTTTATTTTTTTTT
>NW_027129291.1:24800-47300 GCF_037325665.1 Littorina saxatilis
TATATATATTATACTAGAATGAATACCCGCTTCGCCGGGTAGCCGGCTTCGCCGGGAAGAAGTACTTAGAGCCGCCAAGCTTAGGTCCCTCCCAGATTCGTGGAATGGGAACAGCACGAAAATGATTCAGTGGCC
Source organism: Littorina saxatilis (assembly GCF_037325665.1). Lineage (NCBI taxonomy): Eukaryota > Metazoa > Mollusca > Gastropoda > Littorinimorpha > Littorinidae > Littorina > Littorina saxatilis. The sequence goes on from NW_027129291.1 coordinate 24,936, forward strand.
ATAATGCCATTCCTGACCATATCGAGTCCCATCCTTGTCGACGAATGTAACCGTGTTAATCACCTTTGGAGGCGAACTTCACTCAAACAGGATTGAGCAATTTAGAGCTTATCTCTAAGCCCTTTTGATCTGTTATGGCTTCTCAAAGGAAGGCCAGTACATACAAATACACAAAAGCCGCTAGACCACATCACAAACAGAACTGAACAATCCCCAGGTGTTGCCCACATAGAGAGAGAGAGACACACACACAAACACACACACACACACACACACAAACACAGAGAAGCCGTATATATAGAGAGATAGATGACAGTGTATTTTTCGCGTGGCTATAAATTGATTCGACCTTTGCACTTTTACAGTGAGGATAATTTACGGGTCCAATTTACGTTCTGGACACTGCGGTGACCTTCTAAAAATAGTAACAGAACGCCGGGAATATCCGAAGATGCCCCACTCATACTATAGTGCACCATACGAAGGAAGGGATGTAAACGCTGAAAACCTGGAGAAGATAAGGAAGAGTTACTTATAATGGTGAAATAAAAACAAAAAACAAAATCGGTTCAGCGCTGCGCGCTGAGAGCACGTGTTGAAATATCTTACCGATGATATTGTGTCCGGGGTGTAGCTGAATACGGTGTCCAAATTTGAAAAAGATCCACCGAGAACTTTGGCGTTGTGATGTGGTGTAGCGTCTTTGGTGTGTCGGTATGGGGGCCCGGGTAGCTGAGGTGGAACCAAAATCGGTTCAGCGCTGCGCGCTGAGAGCACGTGTTGAAATATCTCATCGATCAGGTTGTGTCCGGGGTCTCTGTGAATAAGCCCACCAAATTTGAAGCAGATCCATCGAGAACTTTGGCCGTGCATCGCGAAGACACAGATAGACACACAGACACACAGACACAAGTCGTATATATATATAGATGTGTGTGTGTGTGTGTGTGTGTGTGTGTGTGTGTGTGTGTGTGTGTGTGTTGTGTGTGTGTGTGTGTGTGTGTGTGTGTGTGTGTTATAATGTGTGTGTGTGTGTGTGTGCAACTATTCTGTACTTCTACTTTTGTGAAATTGCATTAAACTGCAATGACTAAAGCCTTTATTCTGTCATCTGTGCAATGATTGATTAATTAATGTGTTCATCCTTCATTTATTGCCTGTATTTAAAGATGTAGGTACGCATAGACATGATTAGAATAAAAAGAGAGAGAGAGAAAGAGAGGGAGAAAGAGAGGGAGAGAGAGAGAGAGAGAGACAGAGAGAGACAGACAGACAGATAGACAGAGAGAGAGACAGAGACACAGAGACAGAGAGAGACTGAGAGAGAGATAGAGAATTGAATTGAATTGAATTGAATTGAACTTTATTTAACAAGGATTAAGATTTAAGGCTACGCCTTTTCTTACAATCTGTCCTTGGGATGCACAGACACACAATGATAACATTGAAAAATTAAGAATTAAAAAGTTAAAAAGTTTACCAACAAAAGGAGGTCAGAAAACTTCAGCACGTGATGATAAAGATGACGATGATGAGGATGGTGATGATGATGATGATGATGATGATAATGATGATGATGATGATGATGATGATGATGATGATGATGATGATAATGATGATGATGACGATGATGATAATGATGAAGATGAGGCATGAAGAGCATACATTTAATAATAATAATAATGCAAACTTTTATAGCGCTATTGTAGAAAAATATCTACTCTTAGCGCTTTACAATACATACATCGACAAGCATACTATACACGCACAGGCAAAGAAACCGACCAAACATAACCAACAAACTATACATGCACAGGCAAAGAAAGCGACCAAACATACAATACACGCACAGGCAAGATAACTTATGTGGTTATTCATAAAATAAAATGCATACTATGCATACTATGCAAGTAATTATAAGTACAAGCTGGTAGCAATCGAACATGTAGCAATAGTACAACAAAAATATGTTGATAATATACAATGCACAGCATATCTTTGGCGTAATACTAAGTGTGGTAAATCAAAACGCGTTAAACTACTCAGACATTAAGTGTTTTTTAACACATTTTTTAAAACATTTTAATGACTTTTGAAGTAGGTGTGAACAAGCACTTAGCACAGTTATAGCCGTTGCTATAAGTTTATCAGCCTGAAGAGTATGTTAACATTGAAACAAATTGATTATTGAGCATTGGAGTCACACAAGTTAATCAGAGTGAGGACAATGGTGATTGGTGATAACCGAAATGAACTCTTTAAACACCACTTAACCACACGGACAAGTTTGAAGTAGGAGACAGAGGGAGGGTTAGAACAATTTATTATAAACGAAGTAAAAGCGAGTGAAAACGTACGTACCATCATCAGTTGGCGCTGAATCCTGTCTTTGTTTGGTCGCTTCTCTTTTAGACTCTGGAATATCAGTGTCGCATATATCACTTTGGTACATGTCTTCGCCATATAATCAAACAGTGTAGGGACTAAATTGCCGGTCTATCAACATGCACAATCTTTGAACAAACAGCCTCAGATCAACAAGTATTATTATGTAGAGGTTACATGCCGAGTCTCAGTGATTATTAAAAATAATGGTCGAAGTTAGCGGATCATGAAAAATGCGAGCTTAAGCGAGCTTTTTCATGACCGCGAACTGAGACCATTATTTTTTATAATCACTGAGACGAGGTGTGCAACCTCTTTATTCCTCCTTTCTTCAGTTATTCAAAGAAAAGATGATGTTTTTTGCGAAAGTTTGATCGAATCCTATTCACTCAACCAGTCAACCTGCGCAGGCGATCGATTAATGCGCGGTTGTATAGTTCCGTGCAAATCATTCCATTCTGTTAACACTTCTTGTAAGTTTTCCTATTTTGGACTAAAATCAAGTACACAGATATGCTGTTATTCTGCTGTGGCGGCAAAGGCAGATATTGTGTGTTCTGTATATGTTTTGGTATTGCTTAGGATACTGTTCTTTCGTCAAATGGGACTAGCAGACGAACTTTTGCACCCGTGTTCCAACGTTAAAAACTGTATGAAGTTCAGTTTTCTGGGGAAAATAGTGTATGAAACCGCGTTATGTTGTTTAAATTGATGAGATGTGTGCATTTGGTTGCGTGTGATCTGTTTATTAAATGAAATATTGTTGAAAACTGACCGTCGGATTGCAGTCTGTTGTCGAAGAAACTGAGTGAAAAGAAGGGGAACTACTCTTGTCGCTAGACAAAGTATGCGTTACTTGCTTGGGCAATTGCTTGTGATGAACGTTTGAGCACGGCAGATCCAGATTCAGAAAACAACCGAACTCATGGATTTTATATGGAGATTCATGTGTTCAGGCCTGTAGTTGTTAATTTAAATGCGGTATGTTTGTATTGTTTGCTCAAGAGATGTATGCTTAGTACATTAGAGCGTTCGGAACTTTTCAGTCGCAAAAAGTAGTACCGAAACAGAACAACTTCTCAACCCATTGCACTATCGAGGATTCAGGCTGTTGCTGGGTCGTTATTTGTTTGGTTGCTGGGTCATTATCGAAAAATAACTACCCCTACAAGTTTACAGAGGTAAAGAAGCAGAGGGGGGAATAAGTTATGTTATTTGATTTAAGATATAAGATAAACAAGTCAAGCGAAAGCTACTTTCCCAGTACACTTTAAGAAAATGCAACTGCACAAGGACAGGCTGGTATGTCATTCCCATGTTGCCGTCATGGCCTGCACATGTGCTCTTGCATGATTAACATCTTACACGTATAACCGTGTTCCCCTCCAATTAGGCAGCCACACTCCGTTTTCGGGAGACCCATGCTTGGTATTGTTCGTGGTACTATATAGCCCATCAAACTCTGACATGGATGACATGGTCTTTTTGAGCGTATTGATTTTGGTCTCGTGCGTGTGTGCACAGACGAAATGGGATACTGCAATAGCAGGTGATCCCGGAGATCGGGAAATATGCGCCTTTCACTAACCAGGCGGGGCCTTGATTCACATGGAAAGCTGACCTCCTATCCTCTAGACTCTTGCGCATGTCAACACATAGGTGATTATCGCACACGCTTTCTTCTTTTAACTTTATGTTTCTCAGACCATTTCTGCATTAGCGTTTCATTAACAAAAGAATAACCACACTTATACGTGACGACCACAGCAACGGCAATGGCTATACTACTGCGCACTTAAACAGCTAGATATGATTATCGCACACAATTTCTACCGTACATTCTTGTCTAAGCTATTCCAGCATTAACATGTTATTTAAAAACATAAACAAGTCGCGTAAGTCAAAAATACAACATTTTGTCAAGCTGTCGAACTCACAGAATGAAACTGAACGCACTGCAATTTTTCAGCAAGACCGTATACTTGTAGCATCGTCAGTCCACCGCTCGTGGCAAAGGCAGTGAAATTGACAAGAAGAGCGGGGTAGTAGTTGCACCGAGAAAGATAGCACGCTTTTCTGTACCTCTCTTCGTTTTAACTTTCTGAGCGTGTTTTTAATCCAAACATATCATATCTATATGTTTTTGGAATCAGAAACCGACAAGGAATATAATGAAAGTGTATCTAAATTGATTTCGAAAATTTAATTTTGATCATAATTTTTATATTTTTAATTTTCAGAGCTTGTTTTTAATCCAAATATAACATATGTATATGTTTTTGGAATCAGAAAATGATGGAAAATAAGATGAACGTAAATTTGGATCGTTTTATAATAAAAATATTTTTTTTACAATTTTCAGATTTTTAATTACCAAAGTCATTAATTAATTTTTAAACCAAAGCTGAAATGCAATACCGAAGTCCGGCCTTTGTCGAAGATTGCTTGGCCAAAATGTCAATCAATTTGGTTGAAAAATGAGGGTGTGACAGTGTCGCCTCAACTTTTACAAAAAGCTGGATATGACGTCATGTATCGAAAAAAAGAAAAAAACGTCCGGGGATATCATTCCCAGGAACTCTCATTTCATAAAGATCGGTTCAGTAGTTTGGTCTGAATCGCTCTACACACACACACACTTACAGACAGACAGACAGACACACACACACACACACACACACACACACACACACACACACACACACACACACACACACATACACCACGACCCTCGTCTCGATTCCCCCTCTATGTTAAAACATTTAGTCAAAACTTGACTAAATGTAAAAATGAAAACTCACTTCTACGTTTGAGGATAACGGCGATGAAAATGGCAATGGCTACAATGACGACAAATCCAACAACGCTTCCTACCACGGTTGCCACTGGCAATCCAGTAGCTCGTTCTTGGTTCAAGTCAAGAGCTTATCGACAGAAAAAAGTATGTCTTTGTCAGTCTGTCTAAGGAGAACATACATAGCTCTAGTGTCTAAACATTCGTTGCCTATAAATGATATTCAGAGTATTTTATGTTTACTTGCTTAGGGCATGATGTTTGAAAATGCTTATTTTCCTTTTGCTTGTATAGACCGTTTTAATAAAATCAAATAGTATCTGTTCATACCTCTAGGACCAATTAAGTTGATAGGGCAGGTATAATTGTGCTATGGTATCTGAGTGGTGTGTGTTTGTGCGTGTGTGTGTGTCTGTGTGTGTGTGTGTGTGTGTGTGGGTGTGTGTGTGTGTGTGTGTGTGAGTGAGTACGTGCGTGCGTGTGTGTCAGTGTGTTAGTGTACCTGTCTGTCTGTGTGTGTGTTTTGTTTCACTTACGGTTGACTATGACAGAGTAGTTGAGCGTGTCAAACACCTCATCGTGTGGTCCCCATAGTGAACGGCACACATGCACAACACCACCTTGGTTCTGTTGGATGTCGGGTAGTTCCAGGACAGCAGAACCTGCGTTGTTTGTCCACACAACTCTTCCAGACGGATACCCCTGAGTATCGTCTTTGTTTTTGCAAGTGCATGTCACATGGCTTCCTTCCGTAACGGACAGCAAACATGTAGACTCGTCTAAGACCAGCGAACCGGGTTCCTCTGCCCAAAAGATCAGAATAAGTTGGCTGTTAAATGTGCACGCGATAAAGCACAACGACTTTTACATACAACAAAACATGTTGAAAAGAGACAATCATTTGTTCGGTACATACACACTAAAGGTTTGGTGGTGATAAAGCATGGTGACTGTGTTGGTCTGTTTTAACAGTAACCACAACAAGCCCACCATCAGCAACAGAGACACACCTAGCAACATAGACACACGCAGCAACAGAGACACAATCAGCAACAGAGACACAAGCAGCAACGGAGACACAAGCAGCAACTATTAACAATTCATTTGAGACAACAGGAAATGTCAACATGTGCCAGGGAACAATCACTTACCTACAGTAACGGTAGCAGCAAGGAATGGCCTCCCATCTGGGAGTATCTTCACAAATATATTATTGCTCCCAACCATGTAGGGACTCAGTGTTGTATTAAGTCGACACGAAACATTGATGTATTTGTTGTCTGTGTCACTGTCGGTGTACGGCGTCAAACCCGCGGCTGATGATGCTAGACGGTGCATCTGCAAGACAAAAATAAGAGAGAATGGCTGGGTAACTGCAGTAACTTGAGGCTCTTGAGATCGGTTGTATTTACTGGATTGCGATCCATCACTCAAACATTTGACTATCCTGATATTCACCCATTCGACCAGACGACCACGTGATCGAACACAACCATCCAGACAACCAACTAATTAGCAATGATGTATGCTCCTAACATTGCCCTGCCAACAAGGTAAGCTGACTGACTAACCTAAATTATCTTAACGATATAATTCGAAATGACGTACCTCGTTGTTGACCGAGTCATACCACAGACAGGTGATATTGTCAGAAGCTGGCAGGTTGGACACTGTAACACTTCCTGTCACGGTCCAGTTGTCATGGAGTCTTATGTTTGCCTCTTCAAGATCTAAATGCAATGACAATGCAAAGCTGTATACACTTTCAGGACATGCCAACTCAAAGTCATGACATAAATCGACGCTTGTTTTAATATAACATATTCAATTTGCTTAAGTCTAACACTTATCCCGTTCAACGGGAACAATATCATCTAGGATTTTGATAATCGATGACAAAACACATATTTGAGCAAAAGGGAAGACAAGAAAATACTAAAATAGCAAAATGTTGTTGAAAACATGCACATTTTCATTGATTTGGGGATAATTGTAATACAATACAAATATTTTACTGGTACTGATGATTCTAGAAATCGGGAAACATGCAGGCACTTAAACGTTCAAACGCATGTCATGTAAACAGAAAATACAGACCAAAACAATAAAATAAATGTAATAAGGATACAAAATCAAAATACAAAAGAAACAAATATATTACCGAACAAACAAGCAAACAAACAAACAAACACACACACATGTCATATGCAAGGAATTATACAAATCATTGTAGATATTTATCAAAAGGTCATAAAGTGCTTTCTTAAAAGTTGTGAAAGCAATTCAAAGAGAAAGATCTGCGCGGTTATGTTTCAGATGCTGATCTGAGTTTGTGCTAAATTTCCATCACGCATGCAACATATATTTTGCTTTGGTTTGCAGCCGATATCATACTTACATAATACAAGAATCTTGCAGTCACTGTGAGTCGCATTATTTTTCTTTGAACATGTCAATATAGCACCGTCTTTCTGTCTGACGTTAGTCTGTATCAGCAGTGTACTGGAGTTTTGTTCTCTTGTTACATTGAAGTCAGCGTCAGTTATTGTGCACTTGGGGCAAGTTTTGGTGTTTGTTTGACAGTAGCTGCATTGTGCGATGGTAGACACCGTTCCATTCCCATACGTAACTGTCCAGTACATGTTCTGTGCAGCAAGAAGACCTTTACATACGATGGGCGATGTCTTGTTCTCGGTGACAATGATTGCACCTGCCCTGCATTCTGAAAATCTGTACGCTGAAATATAATGATGGAGACAGAAGATGACCGTGTGCAGTGTTCATAATCTGCTACTCCCCTCAGTGTGGAATCAAAGAAGGGTGCATGCACACGCGCATGTGTGTGTATGTGTATGTGTAGGTGTGTGCGTGCGTGCGTGCGTGTGTACGTGCGTACGTGCGTGCGTGCGTGCGTACCTGCATGTGCGTGCGAGCGTCTGTGCTCACGAGTGTGCTCACGAATGTGTGTGTGTGTGTGTGTGTGTGTGTGTGTGTGTGTGTGTGTGTGTGTGTGTGTGTGTGCGTGTGTGTGTGTGTATGTGTGTATGTGTGTGTGAGTGTGTGTGTGTGAGTGTGTGTGTGTGTGTGTGTGTGAATATGTGTTTGTATGGGTATCTGCATGTATGTGTTTATCTGATTTGCGTTTGTTGAAACTGAAATCATAATGTAAGCCCTGGTTGAAAAGTAAAGGGACATTGTACAAGCGAATTCTGTTAGAATCATTATGATTACATTAAGGTTATGAAATTAATTGCAACAAGATAAACAGACCACATTAGCAATGAATGACGCACACATTATAACAATGTAAGTGTATGCAAGATACGATCAAAACTATTGACTGAAGCCTCGTTGTAAAAAACAATAATACAACCCACAAACCTGGAACAACAAACAGTGTACAAGTGGCGTTGAAGAAGTTTCTACGATTTGAACATTTTATGGTCGACCCGGATGTGACCAGTGAGTGGTTCAGGAACTGCAGTGTTGTGCTGTCATTTGAATCTCTGCTGATATTGTAGCCTTCTACTGGAGGTGAGCACCCGGAACACCCTGCTTTGCAGTGTCCACAGGTCCCGATTATCATTTCCTTGCCGCTGGACGAGTTCCTAATGGACCAGGAGATGTTGTGCGTTCTGCCCAATCCTGTACAGGTAAGAACAGGTTGCTGGTTTTGCACGATGTCGAAATTCCTGTTACTGTTGCACTCGGTCAAGGTGTAAGCATCACCTACAACCGGAGAAAAAACAACACATAAATATATGCGTCGGTAAAGGAGGAGGAACGAAATGCACACTCCTTAACTTCACTATTGCCGTTTTGTATCCTTACATTACAAAAACAAGAGGCGAAGCCTTCACGGCTCACGTAAGAAATCGACAAACAGTAACACAAACTCAATCACTCCGGCCGTCACACATACACACACACAGTAAGCATACCGTCGCGATATAACCTTGAACGGTTGAAAACGACGTTAAACACCAAATAAAGAAAGAAAGAAACAGTAAGCATAAGTGATACGGTCAGGCAAGAGTGCGAGACACTAGATCTAGATCTGTCTGTCTGTAGCCTACTTTATAGTACTTACGAGGACACGATGGCCAGATCGACACTGCGCTTTCAGTCGACAGCGCTTCCTCGCGCAGACACTGGAAACACGCTGTGCAGATTAACCTGTAGGAAATCTCCTTTGGTATCTTCTTTATCTATTTTTCTGGAGCTACGAAACCGAACAATGTGAAATCATGAGTCGTCTTCTTCGAATCGGCGAACTGCAGCTCGGTGATAACTGTATCTATACCACACAGACACTCCTTCACGCGATCTGACCTAACCTTGACCCCTGACCTGGTCTACATACCTCACACGACACAAATCAGTCAGCTGTTTTTACCCCCCCAAAACCCCCCACCACCCGTTATCTTTGGATACACACTTTAACTACATACGTGCCGACGAAATGTTGATCATTGCTTCAATATTTTGAAGCTGTTGCTTGGATAATAACCAGGTAAAATTAGTATTTCGGTGTTTAGTCAAATGTTAAAGTTTCTATCACATACACACACACACACACACACACACACACACACACACACACACACACACACACACACACACACACGCGCGCGCGCACACGCACAGACAGACAAAGTTTATCATCGCATAGGCTACACTTACGTGAGCCAATAACAAACAAACGCAGCGACATGATAAACAAACAACCCAACCCAATAAACGATATTGAACACTCATAAACACTCATAAACACACACACACACACACACACACACACACACACACACACACACACACACACACACACACACACACACACACACACACACACATAATTCCCTCCGCAGAATGTTCAGCAATCAAAACGTGCAAATAGATACAATGATACATGTATTTGATTCACTTGTAAATCCGATATTAACATATGGCGCTGAGATTTGGTATCCGTTTACGTTTAATAATAAAATAAAACAAACAAATACTGATCATTTCTTTGGATCATGTTTATCTAGCAAAAATCCTCATGAATTTGTTTATATCAAATTTTGTCGATTCCTTCTTGGAGTTCATAGAAAAGCTATGTGGATACCTGTACTGGGGGAATTAGGAAGGTTAAAAATGTTATCACAAACAATAGCATTCTGGGCGCATATTCTAGACTCCAAACACGATTCGTATATACATCAATTACTATATGACTCAATGTTGCACCATCCGACAGAAACGCCATGGCTACAATTTGTTAGACAATCTCTTTGTAACTTAGGTTTTAGTCACGTTTGGCATAACCAATCTACATTAAATGTACACAAATTAAAGTTTGCCATTGACAAAAAACAACAAGAGGAATATATAAGATACTGGACAAAAGAAAAATCAGATACATATTCCAGACTTAAGTTTTATTCTATGATCAGTAAATCTTACGAAATGCAGTCATACTTAATACAAATTAAGAATAATAAACACAGAAAGATGTTAAGCAGATTAAGGACTAGCACACATTGTTTAAAAATTGAAAGTGGAAGACATCAGAATATCCCTAAAGAAAATCGTCTTTGTATTGAATGCAATGTCATAGAAGATGAAATACATTTTCTAGATAAATGCAATAAATATGTTAAATTAAGGGATGAATTTAAAGAAGATGCTTCACATATCAATATGAAATATGCTAACAAAAATCCAAGTAACTTATTTTTAGAAGACGAAGTTCAAGTTCGTCTTGGCAAATTTGTTACGGATTGTTTTAGCATTGTATAATGCATTATTTGTTGTTTGTTGTGTCAATAACTTTACTGGTTCATGACAATAAACATTATTCTATTCTATTCTATTCTATTCTATTCTATTCACACACACACATCATACACACACACACACACGCACACACCCAGACGCACACACACCCACACACGCGCGCACATACACACACACACGCACAACCTTATACACACACACAAACACACACACGCGTGCACACACACACACATAAAACACACGCACACACACACAGCTAGAGTTGATAAATGAGAAACATGTCCCCGAGTACGCTAGTACTTGGGCTCAACAGACTTTAATCGTGTGTGTGTGTGTGTGTGTGTGTGTGTGTGTGTGTGTGTGTGTGTGTGTGTGTGTGTGTGTGTGTGTGTGTGTGTCTCGACTTAACAGCTTATTGCTGGGAAACTACTGGGCGCAGTTCGTTCAAAAGTTGATACACTAACTTGATAATAGGTCCGATTGATCGTATCAAAACTTCATAAGGTTACCTGGGACCTAAATGCGAAATAAACCACAAAACGACTTGGCGGTGGGACGATTTCAGACGGAGCAACAGCCAGCCAACAGCCGAACGCGTCACACAGTGACGAGAAATAATTTATAGCGTCGTAAAAAGCATGCGTATCGCATGCGAGACGATTTGCCAGGCTTTGCGCGTTGTGTTTTTGAATAATTTGATTTTTTGTGTACCCCATTTTCTACCAAGCGTTGGTTGCTCGGTCGCGACTGCGGTGGTTTAGAGGTCGCGATTTTGTGTTTTGATTCTGTTCATATTAATTTGTATTTTTTCTTATGGTTTCCTTTGTTTACATATGTTTACATATGTTTCAGTCTTTTACCTTCACTTTACATTAAAGAAGTTGGTAAAACTACCTGGGGCGTGATAAATGCAAGAATCCGCGAGCCAGGACAGTAAAAGAACTTCGTGGGCCACCAGTTCACCAGTTATGAAGAGGGTCGGCAGTGTATTTTTCACTGTGATCAAATAAAAGAGAAAGGCCAGTCACCACGCACATCCTCGGCTCGCATGCAATGTAGTTATATAGCAAAGGGAATGCCTGTAATTCACACAGAGCAATCTCTTGGTCTTAAACGTGCACAAGACAAAAACTTTCATACTGGGGGAGCGAGCCAGTCTGAAGAGTACTCGGGTCCAGCGCGAGCGTTTTTTATTATCATGCTGTATGAATGTGCTATTGTCTGCTTCTACAATTCATTGTTTCTAAATCGCTCGAGCTAAAATGAACACCAGGCATTTTTGTTCTACTGGAAATACATTTCTTCTGTCTCTACATGGTACGGCTACATACAATACCCAAATGAGATAAACACTCTGTGAGTATGTACTGTGAACCGTGACATGCGTTCTTTAGAATGTGATGTGAGTTTATGCACTTACCATGTCCTGGCAAAGGAATTATCAGCAGCCGCCTCATGGTGTGGAGAAGTAAAAGCCACAACATCATGGATCAGTGTTGGTAAATATATATCACAGTTGATAGTACATCCTCAAAACAACTTGAAACAACCTTCTGGTTCGCCACTCCTTCGCCTTGCTCCTTTCTTCTCGCTAACAACTGTACGCAGTGACGAACCTGTCAGAACGCGTGACGCACGCACGCACTGATAGTTTAAGAGCTCAAAACTGTAGCTTTAAAAAAGGTGAACTTGATCAACCTTGCCTGTTACATTAATTTTATTTCATGTATGGCTTCAGATAACATTTTAGAAGACACCCAGAGGGGATGTCACATTTCTGACTTTTCCTTATCCAAGATGGCGGCTAATTCAAAATGGCGGCCAACCCTGAAGTAAGTCTGGCACATAACATGGTCAAGTAGCATCTCATTTTAAAAGTAATTTTGAGAGGAATAGATATTTGAAATCAGAAATGGTGCGAACATACTACCATTCATGTTAAAATCATTTTAGTGTGATCAATGCTTTTACGGCCAGGCATTTGTCAACTCATATATATGACTGTGAGAAAGCAAAACACTTTCAACAAATTGAATATTGAAAAAAAGAACGTTTTCAAACACATTTTGTATTACATCTAAATAAGAGAAACGAAGTTCACATTATTGTTTAATAATCGTTATCTTGATATCACAAACTGTTAATCTAGTTCAAGGTACTCTTTATAATTAAGCATGAAACAAATTTGCTGTACACTAATAAGTTACTAAAAATACAATGGACAAACAAACACACAAAGAATGAAACAATGCAATTTTGGTTTGTTTGTTTGCTTAACGCCCAGCCAATCACGAAGGGCCATATCAGGGCGTTGCTGCTTTGACATATAACGTGCGTCACAACCAAAACAGAAGTCGCAGCACAGGCTTCATGTCTCACCCAGTTACATTATTCTGACACCGGACCAACCAGTCCTAGCACTAACCCCATAATGCCAGACGCCACGCGGAGCAGCCACTAGATTGCCAAAACAATACAATGGACAATGCCATAACACAAATAAAAGTTAAACAAGTCGCGTAAGGCGAAAATACAACATTTAGTCAAGCTGTCGAACTCACAGAATGCAACTGAACGCAATGCAATTTTTCAGCAAGACCGTATACTCGTAGCATCGTAAGTCCACCACTCGTGGCAAAGGCAGTGAACTTGTCAAGAAGAGCGGGGTAGTAGTTGCGCTGAGAAGGATAGCACGCTTTTCTGTACCTCTCTTCGTTTAAACTTTCTGAGCGTGTTTTTAATCCAAACATATCATATCTATGTTTTTGGAATCAGGAACCGACAAGGAATAAGATGTTTTTTAATAGATTTCGGAAATTTTATTTTGATAATAATGTTTATATTTTTAAATTTCAGACCTTGTTTTTAATCCGAATATAACATATTTATATGTTTTTGGAATCAGAAAATGATGAAGATTAAGATGAACGTAAATTGGGATCGTTTTATAAAACAATATTTTTAATTACAATTTGTAGATTTTTAATGACCAAAGTCATACATTAATTTGTAAGCCACCAAGCTGAAATGTAATACCGAAGTCCGGCCTTCGTCGAAAATTGCTTGGCCAAAATTTAAATCAATTTGATTGAAAAATGAGGGTGTGACAGTGCCGCCTCAACTTTTACAAAAAAGCCGGATATGACGTCGTCAAAGACATTTATCGCAAAAATGAAAAACAATTCCGTGGATATCATACCCAGGAACTCTCATGTCACATTTCATAAAGATCGGTACAGTAGTTTACTCTCAATCGCTCTACACACACACACACGCACACACACACACAGACAGACGCACATACACCATACCCTCGTTTCGATTCCCCCTCGATGTTAAAATATTTAGTCAAAACTTGACTAAATATAAAGATTCCCCATGTGTTGTAGTTCACGTGAACAAATTCTGCGAAATATTGGAGCATCTCAGCAAATGAAGAGAGAAACAAAAGCCAGTCACTGTCTCGAAGTAATCGTGTGAAACGCAGAATAAGAAACACCAGTTGCATGTAGGTTCTCCAGAACTGACATTTTATGCGGAAAACTGGCAAAGAAGAGCCCATAGAGCTTTTAAAGTGAGTTTGTCGGCATTGTTTGTGGGAGCTCAATGCTCAAGATTTCGTAAAGTTATGAAGATTTCATGTACCGCCCAATCACATTCAAAAAGTGTATGTGCATATGAAAGACCCCCATCTTTCGAACTTTTCCGTTTGCGTTGCCATATTGCAGCATTTTGGCCTCGCAGTACAGATGCTTGTCAAACGCCTTCAAATAGTTTTGTCATTGCTTGACATTTCTTGATCACTGTCCAAATGGTGTCAAAGACAGGGGCTGGAGCCTTGTTATGAGCGGACATGGGCCAACTGAATACTCACCTCCCTGGAACTTCTTCTCCATCTGGCTGCTGTCTTAGGCAAGTCAGCAACTGCACACTATGATAATGTCTTGTCCTCAGGCTTGTTTAACTCATGTCAACGTTTTCATAAAATGTTATGTGACAAGGTGGAGTGGAAGGGGGGGGGGGGGGCAGGAAGTATTCACATGAGACGCCGAGACAGAGATTGATCTAACATGTCTTTATTAAAATACACCAGAAGGCAGTGTCTGCGGACACATGAAAAAGAAAAGAAAACAACATAAGAACAGGACACAATGAAGCGCAAAGGAAATGTTCATAACGATAACAAATACTCAGCAGTTAAACTGAACTAACAAGTCGCGTAAGGCGAAAATACAATATTTAGTCAAGTAGCTGTCGAACTCACAGAATGAAACTGAACGCAATGCCATTTTTCAGCAAGACCGTATACTCGTAGCATCGTCAGTCCACCGCTCATGGCAAAGGCAGTGAAATTGACAAGAAGAGCGGGGTAGTAGTTGCGCTAAGAAGGATAGCACGCTTTTCTGTACCTCTCTTTGTTTTAACTTTCTGAGCGTGTTTTTTAATCCAAATATATCATATTTATATGTTTTTGGAATCAGGAACCGACAAAGAATAAGATGAAAGTGTTTTTAAATTGATTTCGACAATTTAATTTTGATAATAATTTTTATATATTTAATTTTCAGAGCTTTTTTTTAATCCAAATAAAACATATTTATATGTTTGTGGAATCAGAAAATGATGGAGAATAAGATGAACGTAAATTTGGATCGTTTTATAAATTTTTATTTTTTTTTTACAATTTTCAGATTTTTAATGACCAAAGTCATAAATTAATTTTTAAGCCACCAAGCTGAAATGCAATACCGAAGTCCGGGCTTCGTCGAAGATTACTTGACCAAAATTTCAACCAATTTGGTTGAAAAATGAGGGCGTGACAGTGCCGCCTCAACTTTCACGAAAAGCCGGATATGACGTCATCAAAGACATTTATCAAAAAAATGAAAAAAACATTCGGGGATTTCATACCAAGCAACTCTCATGTCAAATTTCATAAATATCGGTCCAGTAGTTTAGTCTGAATCGCTCTACACACACACACACACACAGACACACACACAGACACATGCACATACACCACGACCCTCGTTTCGATTCCCCCTCGATGTTAAAATATTTAGTCAAAACTTGACTAAATATAAAAAGGAAGAGGGGGGGGGTGGAGAAAGGAGAGACAGACCTAATTCCCTAAACAAACGATCACGGATATCGAAGCGTGACAGTGAACATTGTTAGCGGGTAAATAGTGTTAGGGGCAAAACAACGAAACAGACGCTATGACGTCACTACTGACGATCAAAATGGCTAACAGTAACACATAGTACTTGCACACCAATGCATCAATCACACGCTCATAACACATCATAGGCCTGATCAAACCTAGCAAATACAATAATACAAACAAGAACCAAACTCTACTTACAGTTCACTCTTCAATGCAGAATTAAACAAACGAAGTTATGGCGGGGCCGTTCAACAAATCGCCGGTCTCAAATCACTTAACACACACTCAGACCGCCCAGGGTCTTGTCACCTTCGCGTCACGGGTCAGACTGACCCGCCTTACGCTATCGGGGGACGAACGCGCGCGCATAATACGAATTAACCAATCAGCATGTAAACATTCAACCAACCACGACACAGCATCCTAAGCACAAGTACAACAAAGACATACGGTGATACACACATGGTCGCCTCACGGGGAATAAACGGGACAGGGTTTGGCAGAGAAAAGCAAAGACAGTGGCCGTGAAATCTCCACACGGTTACATCCCCCCCCCCCCCCAACTCTTTAACAAACTGCGGCCTCGCAGATTCAACGCCCCAAGACGAGCTTAGCATGACATTACAACGCAATACAAACGTAGAAGAAACAAAACATCGACCAGTAACCAAAATTAGCATTGAACAATAAAAGTTGACATGCAAGTCACACAAACCATTTAAGCAAAACCAACCAAACCACATGAGCCAATGACTATAGATAACAATAACAATAACAATAACAGCACTTTATTGTCCATTAAAATATTACATAAAAATGGAAATTTTTCTTCGGCACACCCTGTCTGCCTGTAAACGATTATAACAACAATTGTATAGGACGACACACATAAAACATAAAACATAAAAGGGATACAATCAAATATGATATTGCACTATGTAAATTTACCCTCTCATATCACAGGAGTTGGGTTTCACAGCCGAGTAATCACATTAAAAATATTTCACACACACCTTCACATGTACACATTGTTTGTTTTTTTCCCAGCCGACCAGCCTCTACGTGATGCGAGAAGAATTTAAAATGGTGACTGCAGAAGGCAGGAATGACTTTTTAAACTGGTTTTTGCGTGCCAAAGGGACCTTATAACGTTTACCTGAAGGGAGAATTTCAAAACAGGGGTTGAGAGGATGGATCGGATCACGGACAATTTTGAGAGCTTTCCGCTTAATGGCAGCTTCGTAGAGACTGGTCAGCTGTCGTTGGGGTTGCCCAACAAGCTTGCTAGCCGTCGCAACAATGCGGTGGAGTTTAGCTTTGTTTTTAACATTTGTGGTACCATACCATGTCACAATGTTAAAAGTCAGTATGCTTTCAATCAAACTGCGATACACAAGTTCCATAACACTTTGATTGACATTAAAATATTTAAGCTTCCTGAGAAGAAAAAGTCGCTGCTGAGCTTTCTTATAAACAGCATGAACATGATCACTAAAA
The DNA here is from genome assembly GCF_037325665.1 of Littorina saxatilis. Classification (NCBI taxonomy): domain Eukaryota; kingdom Metazoa; phylum Mollusca; class Gastropoda; order Littorinimorpha; family Littorinidae; genus Littorina; species Littorina saxatilis. The sequence goes on from NW_027129291.1 coordinate 42,560, forward strand.
GTCAGCTTATTGTCAATTGAAACCCCAATATATTTGAAGGTTTCCACAAGTTCAACTTCCTTGTCGCTTATTCTCACTTTTTGGGGACCACAATTATCACTCTTTCCTCCAAAAATCATTTCTTTTGTTTTGCCTACATTCAACTGCAAGAAACTGGACTTGAACCATTCATTCAGAAGATCAACTTGGGTAAAATACTTTGACAAAGTTTCGTCGTCCTTCAGACGCCCAACGAGGGCCATGTCGTCTGCATATTTAATGAGGGCTAGAACTGGATCATTTAAAAGCATGTTGTTTGTGTAAATGGAAAAAAGGACAGGAGAGAGAACACAACCTTGTGGGGCCCCGGTGTTTAAAACAACTTCGTCTGAAAGCACAGAATGACCAAACAAACGGTTGCTGAGGCTGACACGTTGTGGCCGATCGCATAGGAACTCCCTGATCCAGAAAATCAAATTATTGTTCACATCTAACTGGACTAACCTCTGGATAAGTATATGGGGCTGAATCGTATTAAAGGCTGATGAAAAATCCATAAAAAGAACTCTAACCGTGTTCCCTGCTGTATCTAAATGGCTGACAATCATGTTGATAAGCGTGAGTGTAGCATCTTCGACGCCTCTCTTTGCCCTATATGCGAACTGAAGGGGGTCCATGCGATCTGCCACAGACTCAGTGAGCTTGTTACAAACAAGCCTCTCCATACATTTCGCTACAACAGAAGTCAGTGCCACAGGGCGAAAATCATTTAGTTCTTTTGCGTTTGGTTTCTTGGGTACAGGTGTTATAGTGGAAGTTTTCCAGGAACGAGGCATAAAATGTACATCGAGAAAGAGCTGAAACAGCTGAGTAAAAACTGAACCAAGCTGATCAGCACACACTTTCAAAACACGTCCGCCTAAACCATCTGGGCCTGGTGCCTTACTTGCATTAATACGTGAAAAACATTTTATGACATCCTTTTCCTCAAACTGAACTGGACATGGTGCTAGAGAATCACATAACTTATCAGATTCTTCCTTATAACTGTTGACATCGAATCGGGAATAAAAGCTGTTCAAATCGTTAGCAAAAACAAGAGGGTCATCAATCACAGGTCTGTTCTGACGTTGGTCCCTCCCCATCATCGTATTCAAACCCTTCCAGGCAGCACTGGCGTTCCCCACAAACAGACATCTTTCAACTTTATCTTTGTACTGCAATTTAGCTAGTTTGACCTTTCTCTGAAACTCTTTATGAAACTCTTTAACTTTAGAACTGTCCCCGTTCAAAAAGGCCATCTTCTTCTCGTTCAATACAGCTTTAAGATCCTTTGTAATCCACGGTTTATTGTTTGGATATATGGTGACAGTTTTGGTCTCGATCACAGTTTCTTCACAGAACTGAATGTACCCTGTTAAAGTGTCGGCAAGCTCTTCGTTGTTCCCATTGCTGTCAAAGAACATTTGCCAGTCTGTACTCTCAAAACAGCCTTTCAGCTCCTCTGAATTTTCGTGGCTCCACACCTTTTTACACACAGTTTTTGGTTGATCTCGTTTCAGTTTCTGTTTATATTTAGGGACAAGGTGTATGACGTTATGGTCCGATCGCCCGAGTGAGACGGGATTTGCTAATATAAAACTCCAGTCTTGATTCAGATATAACGGTAGGAGAGAACCTTGATTGCTTCTCGGTGCACCAACTGTTTCTTTCTGTCTTAACACAAGTGTAGAAAGGTCATGGTCAGATCACCAGCTTAGAGAAGAAAGTTCTCCGGAGTGGACGCGGGGGTAGCCTAACGGGAGCGGGGGAACAGGGGAAAGGACTACACTCGGACTCACAAGGCTGCTCAGCGTCTGCTAGCTTCACAGGGGGTGGAACTGTCTCCTGACTTTGACTTCCAGCAGACACAACATCCGTCTGGCTGGCCTGCTCTCGTAGAACTTGTCGGATGACTGCTAGCCTATCACCTACACAGTATGGCTCACTAGGCTGTCGCCATGACAACGGCTGCTTGCATACTGGACGCTTCGCTGGGCACCTGCTCTGGAGATGCCCGCTGCGGCCACAATTCCAGCAGCGTGGTTTCGAAGATGGTAGTAACTTCCCTGAGGCAACTTTGGGAACGGCAGGCACACGATGATTCATTTCGACTGACAGCTGTGTGGATTTCGCCGCCAGCCCACTGACTTCTACGTGCATTTCGTTCAAAGCAGAACTTTCCTCTGCAGCAGCTTGCTTCACTAACTCAAAGTCCTCTCCCATCCATCTGAGAGCTTCCGCTCGCACTACAGCAAAAGATGCCCCTCGATCTAGCAAATTCCCTCAAATCCCGTCTCAACTCAGGCAAACAAAGTCCATTGATAAAATGACCTCGGAGGGTACCATCCTTGAGGGTATCGGGTTCCACAGCGTTAACCTTCATCTGGATAGCCTGCAATGAGTGGGCATAGTCAAGAACGCTTTCCTCTTGACTTTGGTTGCGCTCGTAGAACGCTGACATCTGTGCAACCACGCAGGTGTGATCTCCAAAAGTGTCTTGCAAGATGTTCAATACAAAGTTGGCAGTGGCGGTCGCCTGTGGGGGATGCAGATTTACCTCCCTCCTGGCTGGCCCAGCAAGTGACTGGATCAGCCATTCAGCAGATTCGCCGCCCAGTGCCCCCAGGTTAAAGTGGGCAGTGATGCGACGAGCCTCCGTAACGAAGTCGTCTAGTGAACAGCCATCTTCGCCGCTAGTGAAGAGGGGAAGCCTGGGAGGGGGAAACATTTGCCACTGGGGTCTAGGAGCCACGTCGACCGCCATCTTTGATACGCCGAGTACCTCCTACACTGCCTTCTGATGTTAATTATGGCGTCTCTACTTCCTGAACCCTGCTGCGCAGCGCCATTTGTGATAAGGTGGAGTGGAAGGGGGGATAGGCCAGGAAGTATTCACATGAGACGACAGAGGTTGATCTAACATGTCTTTATTAAAATACACCAGAAGGCAGTGTCTGCGGACACATGAAAAAGAAAAGAAAACAACATAAGAACATGACACAATGAAGCGCAAAGGAAATGTTCATAACGATAACAAATACTCAGCAGTTAAACTGAACTAAAAAGGAAGGGGGGGGGGAGAAAGGAGAGACAGACCTAATTCCCTAAACAAACGATCACGGATATCGAAGCGTGACAGTGAACATTGTTAGCGGGTAAATAGTGTTAGGGGCAAAACAACGAAACAGACGCTATGACGTCACTACTGACGATCAAAAATGGCTAACACATAGTACTTGCACACCAATGCATTAATCACACGCTCATAACACATCATAGGCCTAATCAAACTTAGCAAATACAATAATACAAACAAGAACCAAACTCTACTTACAGTTCACTCTTCAATGCAGAACTAAACAAACGAAGTTATGGCGGGGCCGTTCAACAAATCGCCGGTCTCAAATCACTTAACACACACTCAGACCGCCCAGGGTCTTGTCACCTTCGCGTCACGGGTCAGACTGACCGCCTCACGCTATTGGGGGACGAACGCGCGCGCATAATACGAATTAACCAATCAGCATGTAAACATTCAACCAACCACGACATAGCATCCAAAGCACAAGTACAACAAAGACATACGGTGATACACACATGGTCGCCTCACGGGGAATAAACGGGACAGGGATTGGCAGAAAAAAGCAAAGACAGTGGCCGTGAAATCTCCACACGGCTACAGTTATATCATAGATTCAGATTCATTCACTGATGAAATATGTGTCCCCAGGTCTGCCGATATTTTCTCAATGGACTTTGTTGGCGTTTACGCAGTTATGCAAAATTTGTGTTGCTACTGAAGGACGAATAGCACACTTTATGCCAGACGAGCTTCTTCTTCTTTTTCTTCTTCTACTGCGTTCGTTGGCTGAAACTCCCATGTACACTCGTGTTTTTGCACGAGTGGATTTTCACGTGTATGACCGTTTTTGCCCCGCCATTTAGGCAGCCATACCCCGCTTTTGGAGGAAGCATGCTGGGTATTTTCGTGTTTCTATAAGCCACACAATCTGACATGAATACAAGATCTTTCCACACGAAGGGGGGTAAGGTACCAGCAGGTCTGCTCATAAGTTGACCTGGGAGATCGGAAAAATCTCCATGCGCGGCCGGGATTCAAACCCACGACCTACCGCTTTGGTGGCCGGCGTCTTACCACAAACCCAGCTTAAATGCCCGTCTAGAGCTAGATGAGCTGATATTTTTGATAAATAACGCTTTATTTCCTGAATTCAAATGCTTTTTGGATATATGGTCATTATTCTGTAGCCTTTCTACAATGATGTCAGTAACGTTGCGCAGGGAATCCTACGTTACCGTTCTCAGCAAATTGTTATTTTGCTTCTTTTCCGCAAATCATGGCAACAATTGCTGAGTCTGAGTCAATTCAAAAAGCTTTCTCACGACTCATAGATGGTTACATGTTGCTGAATTTCACAATGTCAAGAGTATTGAAAGGGTTAAAGACATACGGAATATGAAAAATAACTTAAAAATGTCAAATATCGCCTTTTCCATTTGTCCAACAAAAATAAAACATTTGTCAACGCCTTTATCACATTAATAAACATGGGAACAGACACTAAATGTACCCACAAACACCAACTATGAGCGAAAATGTGTGAACATTCCTGTTTCAATGTCCGCCATTTTGTTCAATATGGCGGCCAAAATATTAGTGGAGCAAGGTGACATCCCATCTGGAGATGTTCCCGGACAT